>NC_086060.1:6671666-6974696 GCF_947568885.1 Cydia strobilella
CAGTTTTGTTTATTAAAAAAAAAAATGTTCCTTTAAGTAAAAAGAGCTAACTTAAGGTTTTAAGGCACTTTCCCTCCAGGGCCTATAACTTTTTTCCACACTGTATATAAAAAAAAAGTTATCTTGGCCCGAATCTAACTTCAAGTAAAAATCAAATCGTCCACAATTTCAACGTTTGAATGTCCGTGAAATGTACGTGATTACCCAATCCTAAAGAAAATGTTATAATAAAATTTTGCGTTTTAAAGGAAGACAATAGTAATAGCACAAATTAGTACTAAAGGCTTTAAGCTCTCCAAACTCGGCTGCAGGCTTGTTATAAACAAAAGAACCGCAGCCGTTTGCTTTCAGAGTTAGAAAGCGTCTTAGTTTCACGACTTAAAACCACAGATTATGGCGGTTCCCTGAACCAGAAAGCGAAAAATCTCCTCATAAATGATCATATTTTTCTAAGAGACGTTGATATTCGTAGACGTGGAAAAAATATATGTAGTTCTTGATTATATTATCTTTAATTTATAAGCTTCCGATACACGAATTATGACACTGGCCGCGATACAATTAATTCCCAAAGTAACCTCTAACTAGGACTTTAAATCCAACTTTACTCGGTTATTTATTATGTGACACTATAAAAAAAAAGAAGAAAAAACAATCTTAACTTAAAGAGCGAAGGATACCCTCCCTCCTAACAACGGTGATTCATGCAAACAGATCACTCAAACATACACAAACACACACACACACACACACACACACACACACACACACACACACACACACACACACACACACACACACACACACACACACACACACACACGACGCGCGCGCGCGCGTACACACAGGCACTCACATAACCGCGAGCATTCCTAATGTCTAGTTATTATTTTTATTAAAATGTCATGTTGTTTCCTTATGTTATAAGTTTCCATTTTGTAATTTAACTTGTTATTATTATCTTCCATCGTTCCTATTTTAATGACCATAGCATCAATTGTACTTAATTACGAGCACAGATGTTATCATTGTAATTGATATAGTTAATAATTATGCTACCCTCCGGCCGTCCTAGTCTGGGACCGGTCTGAAAACCAGCGCCGGGCATCTCGGCCCGGCACACGCTGAGACTGGAAACCCTTTGCCCAATTGTTTGTACTTACTTATAAATTAATAATTGTTTTTCTTATTCTTGTTTTATGTAATTTTATTTTATTTTTCTTTTGTACTTTTATTTCATTTTCTTTTGTACATGATAATGTGGCAATAAACAATTCTTATTCTTGAAATAAAACTATGAAAACGGATTATATCGCGTATATTGAATTTATAATACATCCCGACGTTTCGAACTCTTTACAGCGTTCGTGGTCAACGGGTGACCCGTTGACCACGAACGCTGTAAAGAGTTCGAAACGTCGGGATGTATTATAAATTCAATATACGCGATATAATCCGTTTTCATAGTTTTATTTCATGAGTAACTATCGCGGTAACCGAAGACAATATTAATTCTTATTCTTATTCTTAATTTTAATTTTAAATTTTACCGCTTGCGAATTTCGATATTGTAAGGCAACGCTTTTAAAATAAATAAAAATCGTCAAAATTCGATCAAAATTGACACTTGGCGCGCATGCTCTTTCCCGTTCTGTTTTGCGAAATGTGACAGTGATAGCGGCAAACCGATGGAACGGCCTTAAAATAACATTTTAAGGGAGATATACAATCTTAATTGCAAATGAAAATTACAGATAATAAGATAAACGTTCTACTACTCGGCATGCTAATGCCCAATTGATGTCACCCTGCTTTCACCTCTATTGACGAAGACTAAGTCTAAAGAGGTCTGAGTACTTAATATAAAAATTTCCAATATAAATAGTTATCATCCCTCTTGGATTTAGCACAAATCATACATAGCAAATGATATTTTTATCTTATAATCTTTATTTACTTGTCACAGCCATAATTTATTACTTTGTTCAATATTAAATGTTGACTGGTAGAGAATGCCTTGTAGCATTAAGTCCGCCTTTTGTACATTTGTATTTTCTTTCGTGCAATAAAGATTAAATAAATAAAATAAATAAATATTCATGATACTAGAAGCGTTCGTAGCTACGATAATTTGTCACTATCGTGTTTGTATTTCAATATATTTTTTACTAGTTAACGTTTATTACATTTATTAACATTAATATTATCTACAAAAACATATATCGTCAAACCAATCTTGCAATAAATAGTTAATTTATATATCTATTTCGTATTTCGCTGTTAAAGAACTTTTCTGCCTCAGCTATTGTTTTACAGACATAGACATAGACATAGACATAGACATAGACATAGACATAGACATAGACATAGACATAGACATAGACATAGACATAGACATAGACATAGACATAGACATAGACATAGACATAGACATAGACATAGACATAGACATAGACATAGACATAGACATAGACATAGACATAGACATAGACATAGACATAGACATAGACATAGACATAGACATAGACATAGACATAGACATAGACATAGACATAGACATAGACATAGACATAGACATAGACATAGACATAGACATAGACATAGACATAGACATAGACATAGACATAGACATAGACATAGACATAGACATAGACATAGACATAGACATAGACATAGACATAGACATAGACATAGACATAGACATAGACATAGACATAGACATAGACATAGACATAGACATAGACATAGACATAGACATAGACATAGACATAGACATAGACATAGACATAGACATAGACATAGACATAGACATAGACATAGACATAGACATAGACATAGACATAGACATAGACATAGACATAGACATAGACATAGACATAGACATAGACATAGACATAGACATAGACATAGAACATTTTTATTCAACATCACATGAAATGGCAAACAGATAGCGTAATACAGCAACGTATCTGTTTATTTTAGTAATCTGTGATCTTAGTTTCACGTTCTGAAATGCTGAGCGCTCCTTATCGAGTTTCGCTGTCTGTGCTTGTTATAACAGTATTAAACGTTAACAGTTTTGAAAATCAAAAGATAATCACGGTCCATATTCCGGTCAATAAAAGTCTAGTATTAAACGTTACTTTGGGTATTTCTTATGATACAAATCAGTGATTTAGAAAAAAACGGTCGTCAATTTCAATTCGGTAAGACGTAATTGTCATACTTAATCTCATATTTTTGTTTAAAACTTGTAATTTTTAAACACAATTGATCGTGTTAATTATATAACTGAGAATAAAATAATTTAAAGTTAGACCAAGATAAGTCTGCAACGATTTTGATAGCACACGTAGTGCAAGTGTTATTTTAAACATCAAACTTATATGAAATGATGACATTTAAATCGTTATAAAAATCATTGCAGACTTAATTATCTTCGTCTAACTCTAGCACTATTACCTATTTACGTACAAGAAAGTTGTATTCAAGCATTTACGTCTTTCATATTTTAACTTAATAGTTATGGCACTTAAACTATCGTGAGACATATTTCAAAATATTTATCAGTACGGTTTTTACTCACTATTATTTTTAGTCGCTTTTGGCGACATATTTGGCGAGATTACTGGTACGGGAGAAATGTTTTGTGCCGCGTAAGATTCGCGAGGCGATTGAAATTGCACGCCGCCCTAATTTCAATCGGGACGGAGGCTGGATGTTGCCACCTGCATGGAAGCCTATAATACCTAGGGTCAAGCGGCAAGTGTGTTGTGACGATCGCGGGGATATAGTGAGTGCAGTGTGCTTGACTTCGTTCGATACAGCCGCCCTACCAGACCTTCACTTGACGACTCCATCTGCGGACTGCCCCGCGCCCCCCGCCCTATCAGCGCGTGCGCAACGAGCGACGAGGCGGGCGGCGCGGGCAGTGCACGACGTACAACCGCCGCGGACACTCGTGCCTGAGGATTGATTCCCAAAGAATCCGAAACATGTCGCCAAAAGCGACTAAAAATAATAGTGATTAAAAACCGTACTGATAAATATTTTTTAATAGTTATGATTTAATAATAACCGAACAGAAATCCTTAATTATTCAGTTTATTGTAATCGGCATGATTTATTGTGTTAATGCGTTATTACGCCGGTACTCGTATTTATTTATGTTATGGAATACCTACTTTTCAGTATTCAAATAATATACTGACAATACAATTATAGTTGGTCAAACCAAATTGTCAGTAAATAAAAACAAAAAGCTATACTCATCCTTTTCTTTTGGGTGCTAGTATTTGTGTAAGACAAAGATAGTATGCTTCTTTCTGTCTATGTTTGAAATGAAACAGTCCTTTGAGAAACTATAATATACCTACGTTTTTTTAGTGTTTCGTTAAGTTAAAAAAAACTATTTTTAAACAGGAGCCTTTTTATTTATTGACATTTTGCAATTAACACAAGTACAGATAATAAACAAATATAAACCCAAAAGAAATTAGTGGCTGCACTCTAATAGTAAATTAGTTGAAACGCAGTGTGGCGACTGCGAGTCATCTTAAATGCTGCATCTAGTAACCATGTGATCTCTGGTTAACACAAAATCTTTTGACGATGGAAACATGGCTTCAAAAGTCTTTAATGATTTAACAGAAATATAAGCGCTGGTGTTTAATAATAATTTAGTGGAGAAATTATCTGACATTTCGTAATTGTTACATTCCAATTTTAAGTAAGATTTGTTGCCAAGCAATTAAATTGTTCCGTTAAAGTTCGTTTAAGACTACAATTATAAAGTCGAAGAACAAACAATCCCACCATTTTGAAATAGGTACTATTTTGCAACTCGGCTTTCTAAGTTTTAGGTTGGCTATTGACATTGTATTTGCAAAGTTTTGGATAATAATTACGTTTTCCTAAAGGAAAAGGAGCGAACGACGGAGGGATAATTGAAAAGTTTTGCTGACCTGCAAAATGAAGAGGCATTTATTTTTAGTTAGTTTTGTTAGTCCATGTCACTTGGAAATTGCGGCAAATACGGAAAGGTTGATAATACATACGCTTTTTAATTATAGTTACTGATATAGTTATAGTTAGGCTCGTCAGACTATAGTTTGCATTTTATTTTTATTTTATTATGTAATCATTATCCCAGCATCTCCACTATGGAACACCTATCGATTTGCAGATTTAATATTACAAAACTCTCAAATATATTTTTTTTGCAAACAAACTTCTTTAAAGTCATACTTTTAAAAACGTTTAAGATTTCAAGAATGAATTATAATAATGTTACATCATCAGTTTTAGAAACACATTGCTAAAATGTATTTTCAAACTTTCCAAAAGTTGGTATCTTAGAATAACGCTGCTAAAATTGCCTTTAAGGCTTAGACGTAGCTCAATAATTAACAAAGATAATTGTTTAACTTTATTGCTTCAGAGTTAAATGTAGAATTTGTTACTTAGTACATAGGTAATTATATGTGATTATTATTACTTTTATCTATTTACAATATTATTGTTAAATATTATAAAATGGGTATTATTAGATTTCTTTATCATTACTAAAATATTTGATCATTACCTTCGAAAGCGTAGCTAAAAACAAAGCAAGTCATTTAAAAAGGTCAAGCCGGAAGTTTTTGTGTTGCTTTTCCGAAACAATCCGAAACATGTCGCCAAAAGCGACTAAAAATAATAGTGAGTAAAAACTGTACTGATAAATATTTTGAAATATGTCTCACGATAGTTTAAGTGCGATTGCTTTTTCCCTTTTTATTTTGCTTTAGGTACAATATGGATCGGATGTCAGTATCAAAAGTGACGTTATTCTTTGAAGAAACGTCACTTTCGACACTGACATATCCGATTCATATCGTATTTATAACTAACTGAACGGTTCGATCGCCATCTTGGAAGTAGAGCCTCGTGATTAATTTCTTTGTTTTTTGCTCATTAATATTGTTTAATGTGTAATATCGATAGCTTTATTATACAGTAATCTAATGTGGTAGTGTGCAGTGAATGGAGAATTAATCTCAAAGCGTGTTTAACCACCAATCTGGAGTCAACGGCCGGTAGTCCACGTGCTTCTCGTAAAATCCAGCTATCGGTTTTACGAGACAACTACAACAACCACCGAACAACGTCGTGCTCTAAGAGCATTTGGTATTTCTACCTCTAACCGTGTCTGGCTAGAGCCCTAGAGGCCCATAATTTTATTGTTTACCGTACACTGGCTATGGCCGATGGCCGATATGTTTGAATCAAGAAATATTAATTCGATCCCACGTGCATCCCACTTTGACGTCAAATCAACGACGTCTTTGCGAAATCATCGACAGTATCGATGGAGCCATACTACCTGAAAAATTGAATTGAAATTGACGTATACGTTCAAATCAGTTGGCCGTTGACAGGATAAATTAATGGTTTCCGCTTGGTACATACACGTCTAAACTTAAATATTTACTATGTGTGACTACTAACAGGACTCTTTCACGTGTCAATAAAAATACATTGACTAGAAAGTGATAAGTTTTAACAATACAAGTATTACTGCTGCAATTTTCAGAAATTAGGTTACCAAGTTTTATTGTTGCAACATTTTATAAAATATTCCATGTCATGATCCATACCGACCACTGCAGACTATTAGCCTTACTACCGTGTTTGTCTTCGATAAAAAAACTACACTGTATGTAATGTGACATCGAAAGCCCACCTACATTAATTCATCATTATGACTTATGAGTTAGGACAGCAGTCTCCACACTACAAAATTCATACAATCGAAAAGGAAGTGTTAAAAAGTTTGGAGATAAGTTACTTTAATTTTATTTTATTAAATGTTATTGACATGAAAATATTAAAGCCTCAGCACAATGATAACGGCTCTTAGGCAAGGTCGCCATGCAACGAGGCGCATGGAGAGGAAACTTGGTCGAGAGTATATAGGTACTTACATTAAAATATTTTTTATCTCTTTATACGGTCGTCGGTTACGAACCTAAATCATAATCATAATCATTTATTTGCACATAAAAAGGGTTTTACATAGATATTATAAAAGTACAAACTACCAAATACCTTAAAGGTACTTACAAATACCTTAAAGTGCATGTTTAGGTATTTGTGATTTGTTTTTTTTTTATGATGAATAGGCAGGCGTTTGACCAAATTAAACTATCGTGAGACATATTTCAAAATATTTTTATCACTACGGTTTCACTCACTAGGTAGTAGTTTTTATTCGCTTTTGCGACATGTTTCGGACTCGTCGGGAGTCCTTCCTCAGTAACGAGTGTCCGCGGCGGCCGTACTCAGTGCACTGCCCGCGCCGCCCGCCTCGTCGCTCGTAGCGCGCGCGCTGATGGGGCGGTGCGACGAGTCCGAAACATGTCGCCAAAAGCGAATAAAAATACTAGTGAGTGAAACCGTGATCTAAATAATTTTAAATACATGTCTGTGAAGTTGGCATAACAAAGTCTAGCAGATCACGTTTTTATTGGAGTTCTATTAGCATGCACTATAGTTCTAGAGTTCCTGATACTTTTTAGCAATAGTTCTGGCGTTTTAATCGTAAAAAGCAACACTATGGAATTTCACAAAATGATATGCTAAGTTCACACACTAGCATATCATTTTGTTACAAATGGGATAAAAAAAATATCCTAGCCTCTACACATGGTAAAAAAGAGTTATTGACACAAAAAAGGCATCTCTGAGAACATTCACTATTTTTTTTATCTATTATTGTAATTATATGATATGCTAAGTTCATACATGCTATGCTGATGTCATTGAACAACACACAGACATATATTTGGTTCCAAACGAAAGCTCCTGCTCTATTGTTTACAGAACTTAGGAGTTCTCGGTTCTAAATCAAGCGAGGAAGCCACAAAAAAACCACCTTTGAAAGTGTGATTTTTTCAATAAAGAGACATGATAAGCTGAAACATTTTCAGCAGATTTGTGGAAGATTTTTGATCTTAAATGATAGATGTGTGTCTGTAGTGTATAAAACAGTGGAGTTCTAGGAACCTTAACCAGCTCTAATGCTGTAAAAGTGTGATAAGATTTAAATTAGAAATTTCGATTTAGTCAACATACAGGTGTGATATGCTGAAACGTTTTCAGGAGATTTAGGCTTGAACTTGGATTTGTATAATAGCAGTGTGTCTAAAGTATATAAAACCGCGGAGTTCCCGGCAATTGATTCACTTTGAAACAGAAATAAAAATTAAGTTTGAAATTTCGATTTAGACAACTTTCAGGTGTGATATGCTGAAACGTATTCAGGAGATTTAGGCTTTAATTTGGTCTTAAATGATAGCAGTGTGTCTAAAGTATGTAAAACCGCGGAGTTCCCGGCAATTGATTCACTTTGAAACAGAAATAAAAATTAAGTTTGAAATTTCGATTTAGACAACTTTCAGGTGTGATATGCTGAAACGTTTTCAGGAGATTTAGGCTTGAATTTGGTCTTAAATGATAGCAGTGTGTCTAAAGTATATAAAACCGCGGAGTTCCCGGCAATTGATTCACTTTGAAACAGAAAAAATTAAGCGAAATTTCGATTTAGTCAACTTTCAGGTGTGATATGCTGAAAGGTTTTCAGGGGATTTAGGCTTGAATTTGGTCTTAAATGATAGCAGTGTGTCTAAAGTATGTAAAACCGCGGAGTTCCCGGCAATTGATTCACTTTGAAACAGAAATAAAAATTAAGTTTGAAATTTCGATTTAGACAACATTCAGGTGTGATATGCTGAAAGGTTTTCAGGAGATTGAGGCTTGAATTTGGTCTTAAATGATAGCAGTGTGTCTAAAGTATATAAAACCGCGGAGTTCCCGGGAATTGATTCACTTTGAAACAGAAATAAAAATTAAGTTTGAAATTTCGATTTAGACAACTTTCAGGTGTGATATGCTGAAAGGTTTTCAGGAGATTTAGGCTTGAATTTGGTCTTAAATGATAGCAGTGTGTCTAAAGTATGTAAAACCGCGGAGTTCCCGGCAATTGATTCACTTTGAAACAGAAATAAAAATTAAGTTTGAAATTTCGATTTAGACAACTTTCAGGTGTGATATGCTGAAAGGTTTTCTGGAGATTGAGGCTTGAATTTGGTCTTAAATGATAGCAGTGTGTCTAAAGTATATAAAACCGCGGAGTTCCCGGGAATTGATTCACTTTGAAACAGAAATAAAAATTAAGTTTGAAATTTCGATTTAGACAACTTTCAGGTGTGATATGCTGAAAGGTTTTCAGGAGATTGAGGCTTGAATTTGGTCTTGTATGATAGCAGTGTGTCTAATGTATATAAAACCGCGGAGTTCTCGGCAATAGATTCACTTTGAAACAGAAATAAAAATTAAGTTTGAAATTTCGATTTAGACAACTTTCAGGTGTGATATGCTGAAAGGTTTTCAGAAGATTAAGGCTTGAATTTGGTCTTGTATGATAGCAGTGTGTCTAATGTATATAAAACCGCGGAGTTCCCGGCAATTGATTCACTTTGAAACAGAAATAAAAATTAAGTTTGAAATTTCGATTTAGACAACTTTCAGGTGTGATATGCTGAAAGGTTTTCAGGAGATTGATGCTTGAATTTGGTCTTGTATGATAGCAGTGTGTCTAAAGTATATAAAACCGCGGAGTTCCCGGCAATTGATTCACTTTGAAACAGAAATAAAAATTAAGTTTGAAATTTCGATTTAGACAACTTTCAGGTGTGATATGCTGAAAGGTTTTCAGGGGATTTAGGCTTGAATTTGGTCTTAAATGATAGCAGTGTGTCTAAAGTATGTAAAACCGCGGAGTTCCAGGCAATTGATTTACTTTGAAACAGAAATAAAAATTAAGTTTGAAATTTCGATTTAGACAACTTTCAGGTGTGATATGCTGAAAGGTTTTCATGAGATTGAGGCTTGAATTTGGTCTTAAATGATAGCAGTGTGTCTAAAGTATGTAAAACCGCGGAGTTCCAGGCAATTGATTTACTTTGAAACAGAAATAAAAATTGAGTTTGAAATTTCGATTTAGACAACTTTCAGGTGTGATATGCTGAAAGGTTTTCATGAGATTGAGGCTTGAATTTGGTCTTAAATGATAGCAGTGTGTCTATAGTATGTAAAACCGTGGAGTTCCCGGCAATTGATTCACTTTGAAACAGAAATAAAAATTGAGTTTGAAATTTCGATTTAGTCAACTTTCAGGTGTGATATGCTGAAAGGTATTCAGGAGATTTACGCTTGAATTTGGCCTTAAATGAGAGCAGTGTGTCTAATGTATATAAAACCGCGGAGTTCCCGGCAATTGATTCACTTTGAAACAGAAATAAAAATTAAGTTTGAAATTTCGATTTAGACAACTTTCAGGTGTGATATGCTGAAAGGTTTTCAGGAGATTGAGGCTTGAATTAGGTCTTGTATGATAGCAGTGTTTCTAAAGTATATAAAACCGCGGAGTTCCCGGCAATTGATTCACTTTGAAACAGAAATAAAAATTAAGTTTGAAATTTCGATTTAGACAACTTTCAGGTGTGATATGCTGAAAGGTTTTCAGGAGATTGAGGCTTGAATTTGGTCTTGTATGATAGCAGTGTGTCTAATGTATATAAAACCGCGGAGTTCCCGGCAATTGATTCACTTTGAAAGAGAAATAAAAATTAAGTTTGAAATTTCGATTTAGTCAACTTTCAGGTGTGATATGCTGAAAGGTTTTCAGGAGATTTAGGCTTTAATTTGGTCTTAAATGATAGCAGTGTGTCTAAAGTATGTAAAACCGCGGAGTTCCAGGCAATTGATTTACTTTGAAACAGAAATAAAAATTAAGTTTGAAATTTCGATTTAGACAACTTTCAGGTGTGATATGCTGAAAAGGTTTTCATGAGATTTAGGCTTGAATTTGGTCTTAAATGATAGCTGTGTGTCTAATGTATATAAAACCGCGGAGTTCCCGGCAATTGATTCACTTTGAAACAGAAATAAAAATTAAGTTTGAAATTTCGATTTAGACAACTTTCAGGTGTGATATGCTGAAAGGTTTTCAGGAGATTGAGGCTTGAATTAGGTCTTGTATGATAGCAGTGTGTCTAAAGTATGTAAAACCGTGGAGTTCCCGGCAATTGATTCACTTTGAAACAGAAATAAAAATTAAGTTTGAAATTTCGATTTAGTCAACTTTCAGGTGTGATATGCTGAAAGGTTTTCAGGAGATTTACGCTTGAATTTGGCCTTAAATGAGAGCAGTGTGTCTAAAGTATGTAAAACCGCGGAGTTCCCGGCAATTGATTCACTTTGAAACAGAAATAAAAATTAAGTTTGAAATTTCGATTTAGACAACTTTCAGGTGTGATATGCTGAAAGGTTTTCAGGAGATTTAGGCTTGAATTTGGTCTTAAATGATAGCAGTGTGTCTAAAGTATGTAAAACCGCGGAGTTCCAGGCAATTGATTCACTTTGAAACAGAAATAAAAATTAAGTTTGAAATTTCGATTTAGACAACTTTCAGGTGTGATATGCTAAAAGGTCTTCATGAGATTGAGGCTTGAATTTGGTCTTAAATGATAGCAGTGTGTCTAAAGTATGTAAAACCGTGGAGTTCCCGGCAATTGATTCACTTTGAAACAGAAATAAAAATTAAGTTTGAAATTTCGATTTAGTCAACTTTCAGGTGTGATATGCTGAAAGGTTTTCAGGAGATTTACGCTTGAATTTGGCCTTAAATGAGAGCAGTGTGTCTAAAGTATGTAAAACCGCGGAGTTCCCGGCAATTGATTCACTTTGAAACAGAAATAAAAATTAAGTTTGAAATTTCGATTTAGACAACTTTCAGGTGTGATATGCTGAAAGGTTTTCAGGAGATTGAGGCTTGAATTTGGTCTTGTATGATAGCAGTGTGTCTAAAGTATATAAAACCGCGGAGTTTTCGGCAATTGATTCACTTTGAAACAGAAATAAAAATTAAGTTTGAAATTTCGATTTAGACAACTTTCAGGTGTGATATGCTGAAAGGTTTTCAGAAGATTTAGGCTTGAATTTGGTCTTAAATGATAGCAGTGTGTCTAAAGTATCTAAAACCGCGGAGTTCCCGGCAATTGATTCACTTTGAAAGAGAAATAAAAATTAAGTTTGAAATTTCGATTTAGTCAACATTCAGGTGTGATATGCTGAAAGGTTTTCAGGAGATTTAGGCTTGAATTTGGTCTTAAATGATAGCAGTGTGTCCAAAAGTATGTAAAACCGCGGAGTTTTTTGCGCGGTGCGCGGGGCCCGAGGGCCCCGCGGTCATCGTGTTGTTGTTGTTGGTGTTGTTTTGTTGTTGGTCTTGTTGTTTGTCTTGTTGTTTTTGGTGCTGTTGTTTTGGTGCTGTAGTTGTTGTTGTTGGTGCCGTTGTTTGTGCTGTTGTTTGTGCTGTTGTTGATGTGTTGTTGTTGTTGGTGCTGTTGTTGATGTGTAGTTGTTGTTGTTGCTGTTGTTGGTGCAGTAGTTTTGTTTTCCAATGGAAAAAGTAATAAAGTTGTACTTTTGGTAGAAAGAAAAGACCCGCATGCGAGCACTTCATACCCGCAGCTCGGCCTTCGGCCTCGCGTGCTTGGGAAATCGTAAGGGACGCTTCGGGCCTTCGGCCCTACGCGGAGCTCGGCCTTCGGCCTTCGCTGGGTTTCGAAGCTCAGCGTCGGGCCTTCGGCCCGCCGCTTCGCTTATTAAAACACTTGGAGGGTTGGTTCTGCTTTGGGCGGTAAGCGGGAAGTTGGAGCTTAAACACGACCCAATAGACAACTTCCCCCTCTCGTGTGACGCTTCGGGCCTTCGGCCCTACGCGGAGCTCGGCCTTCGGCCTTCGCGAGCCTTGACGCTCCGCCGTCGGGCCTTCGGCCCGCCGGCTTCGCTTATTAAGACACTTGGGGAGGGTTGGTTCTGCTTTGGGCGGTAAGCGGGAAGTTGGAGCTTAAACACGACCCAATAGTAAAAATGTCTTGACAAGCTCACGTCGGGCCTACGGCCTTCGGCCTTCGGCCCGCCGTTTCGCTCGTCTAAGACATTTTCACTATTGGGTCGTGTTTAAGCTCCAACTTCCCCCTCTCGTGTGACGCTTCGGGCCTTCGGCCCTACGCGGAGCTCGGCCTACGGCCTTCGCAAGCCTTGACGCTCCGCCGTCGGGCCTTCGGCCCGCCGGCTTCGCTTATTAAGACACTTGGGGAGAGTCGGTTCTGCTTTGGCCGGTAAGCGGGAAGTTGAAGCTTAAACACGATCCAATAGTAAAAATGTCTTGACAAGCTCACGTCTCGTGTTTAAGCTCCAACTTCCCCCTCTCGTGTGACGCTTCGGGCCTTCGGCCCTACGCGGAGCTCGGCCTTCGGCCTTGGCCAGCCTCGACGCTTCGCCGTCGGGCCTTCGGCCCGCCGGCTTCGCTTATCAACACAGTTGACTTGGTAGAACGCTTGGGAGCACTGCATTCACGCAGCTCGGCCTTCGGCCTCGCTTTAAATTAAACGGGTGAAGGCTCCGGGCCTTCGGCCCTCCGCCGGGGTCGGCCTTCGGCCTCCCGGCCTGAAGCTCGCCCTTCGGGCTCGCTTAACACACTTTTTGTATAGGATTTTGCTTTGTTCGTCCTTAACGCAGCTCGGCCTTCGGCCTCGCCCAAAATTACTGGGGGTTGGCCACGCTTGGACATTCGGGGTGAAGCTCCGGGCCTAACGGCCCGTCGCGGGGTCGGCCTTCGGCCTCCCGGCCTGAAGCTCGCCCTTCGGGCTCGCTTAACCTACTCGAAAATTTCACTTTGCCCCTGTCCGCCGCCATTTTGGATTTTTCCAAAAAAATTTTTTGAAATACTAATCTCGGGCCCCGAGGCTCGCCGCATGCCAAATCTCAGCGCGCTCGGACCAACTTGAAAAAAAAAAAAAAAAAGTCGGCCATTTTGAAAAATTTTAAATGCAGTCGTACTTCTCTTGGGGCCCTCTATGACATTTGGTCGAGCGCCCCCCACCCATCTCGCACCGTTTAAAAGTTGCCATACAAAAAAAAAGTGGCCATTTTTTCCGCCATTTTGAATTTTTTCCAAATTTTTTTTTTCCATATCAATCTAGGGGACCCCGAGATTCCGTGACCGAAATTTGAGCGCGCTAGGACCATTTTGAAAATTGGCCGCCATTTTGAATCCGCCATTTTGAAAAAAAAATGGTGGCTTCAAAAACTGCCCAGGGTCCTCTATGACATTTGGTCGAGCACCCCCCACCTAAAACGGTGAAATCAGTTTTCGTCTAGGTATTTTAATATAATGCCTTTTTACTAAGTTTCAATTTCCTAGCTTAAAAGAAATTTTGTACCACATATAAACTTACATCGTTAAAAACGTTGAAATAACTTTTTTTGTAATTATACAATTAATTATACAATGCCTTTCTAAGAAGTTTCAAAGCATTTGTAATGGGTTCATACTTTCAACCCCTTTTTAACCCTTTGAGGGGATGAACATTTAAAAACGCTTAAATGTTATTTTCTTGAATTCTAAAAATATTGAAGTCCCGCTCCTCCCGCACTAAAAAAAAGGTATGATCTCCATACAGTCCATACAAACTTTCAACCCCTTTATTTACCACCTTGGAGAATGAATCTTCAAAAAAGCAGAAATTTGTTTTCTTCTCTTTTAATTAAATATCTTTCCACGAAGTTTCAAAAAGTACCTAGCTTAAAATAAAATTAGGACCCCTACTAAAAGTTTAAACACCTTTTTAACCCCCTTAGGAGTTGAATTTTCAAAAACGTCGAAATTACTTTGTTTTTGTAATCGGCTATTTAAGTCTGTTAGGGGATGAATTTTTGAAAACGCTGAAATTCCTTTTTTGTATTTTAATATTATGTCCATATACAGTTTCAACTCCCGTACTTGAAAAATTTTTAGATCGCCATTCAAACTTTCAACCCCTTTTTCACCACCTTAGGGGATGAATTTTCAAAAACGCTGAAATTAGTTTTCTTGTATTTTAATTATATATCTTTTTACGAAGTTTCAAATTGCTAGCTTAAAATAAAACTGGAACCCCATACAAACTTTGGACCCTCATTTCATCCCCTTAGGGGATGAATTTTGAAAAACCCCTTCTTAGTGGATACGAACGTTATAAAAACTACCTATTGTGAAAAATTCAGCTCTCTAGGTCCAACGGTTTGGGCTGGGCGTTGATTTAAGTGAGTCAGTCAGTCAGGACTTTTACGTTTATACATATAGATTTCCTACCATTCTTGAATAAATCTGCAAAGGTCATATGAGTCGCTTAACTTCAAACTCGGGTAAATCCAACTGTCAGATTTTGTGATTTTGGTATTAAGTACGAGGGCTGATCCGAAAGTTGTTAGCTGCTCCGGCTCTACTCATGCGACCACAGTATTATTTATACCATTGTGTGGGATATTTCAATGCTAATTATGGCTATGTTTTTTTTTTAATTAATGCGAATATTTTTTTTATTACATATTTTTAACTGAAAGCTCGAGTTACGAATTCCTTAGAAAAAGCAGCCGTTTTAGGCACAATTAAATGAACTACGTATTGAAATCTTTGAAAATCGAACTTAAATTTACCTGGGACTAATTATTCTGTTCCTTCTGCTATTTCAAATGTATAAATAATGGTATATATGTATATATATGTTTTAATATCAGAAATTTTAACTTTTAAGGCCGTTCCATCGGTTTGCCGCTGTCACTCTCACATTTCGCAAGAAAGAACGGGAAAGATCATGAGCGCCAAGTGTCAATTTTAATCGAATTTTGTCGATTTTTATTTATTTTGAAAACGTTACCTTACAATATCGAAATTAGAAAGCTATAAAATTACTATTTAAGTTAAGATTGTTTTTTTTTCCTTTTTTTTTGTCTATAGTATCACATAATAAATAACCGAGTAAAGTTGGAATAAAAGTCCGAGTTAATTAAGGTTACTTTGGGAATAAATTGTATCGAGCAAAGTGTCATAATTCGTGTATCGGAAGCTATGATATTAAAGATAATATAGTCAAGAACTATATATATTTTTCCACGTCTACGAATATCAACGCCTCTTAGAAAAACATGATCATATAAGGAGATTTTTCGCCTTCTGGCTCAGGGAACCGCCTTAATGAAATGACTAATTGTAGACACCTATTAAATCATAATAATGTTTACTCAATTAAAACGATTTACATGTAAAAACACGGTCGAGATTCGTAATTAACAGCACCTAAAAACTAATTGTTTTTTTTTAACAATACTGTTTATAAAATGACAGCACATATGGAGTCATAATAACTGATTTTCATGACTGATGGTTAGACTTCGACGCGTCGAAGTAAAACAAAATAAAAAATAAACTAATCGTTTTTTTAAAATGTATTTACACCACTTCAATAAGTACTGAAAGATCCCTCACAATGGTATAAATAATATTGTGATCGCATGAGTAGAGCCGGAGCAGCTAACAACTTTCGGATCAGCCCTCGTAAAGGTAATACGGTAAATATTTCCTAAGAGGGTCCAATGTCCGAGTTTGAAGTTAAGCGACACGTATAATCGATTCTATTGGTGATGATTTATATTTTTAAGTAAACCTACTTTCATATTTGAACGCGACGAACGATTTAACACGAACGGAATCGATACGATTATTTAGTAGAGTCAAACTCTATTCTAATAGTTTCGTTTTACATAATGAAACTTAACCATTTTAAAATTTATCTTTTTATTTTTCTATCAGATTTTCCTAGCAGGAACATCATGTTAGTACCAAAATATATTGGTGATTTGTGTCAATTTTTATGAGATATTCTATACTACGAGGATGCTTAAAAGGAATTCAAGTTAATCTTATTAAAATAGGTTTGGTCTGAAACGTCAATGGCATAGAATTTAAAAAAATCTAATGTCACCCTACCCTTCCGATGTGAAAAAAATTATAGAGGCAATTTACTGGCTATCAGCACGAAATGATTTTAACAGTTTACGGACTGACAGTATTTATGGTTAGATTGAGTAGGTATAGGTACAACATCTTATATAAAATTTAGCAATCAAATCAAGCTCCAACAGGAAAAGTAAAGTACAGAAGGTTATTTTAATAAAATGGTAACACATTCACTGCTAATTTGCCCGCTAGGCGAGATTTCTTATTGTAGGCGCTTTTCGCTATTACATACAGGTGTTTCGTGTTATCAGCTACGCTTGTAGCACATAACTAACTTGCGTGTGTTACATTGTAAAAAAGAGGGTTAAATTGCCTAATATGATTGATACTTTAGATTTCGATTAGAGGTTTTTTTATTTATTGTTTTTTTTTATTATTTTTTTACTTTTTTGTAATATTTTTTTATTATAGTTTTTTTATATTTTTTTTGTTATTTTTTTATGTATTATGTTTAAATTATTATTTCATACAAATTGCATAAATGATTACGTGTGGGTACACCTCTATGACTCCCTTGACTGTAGCACGTTTTTTAATTAGATCGTCATAAACGTACCACACGTCACCAGTCAGTGTATAAGCAACATAATGGGCCATGTCTGCCTTATAACCCACTACACCCGTTAAGAGGTAGGTAGTATTGCCAACATTGACACTTTTGCTTATCGAGCCCAGTGTGTGCCTTTTCATGCTGTCGTGACCTGGATATCCTGGGTCAGTCAAGACAGCTGTGTCTATGATGAGATGTAGCCCGTACTCCGTCGAAGTTACCATTTTATTTTTGCATCTTGCGCAAGAGCGGGCTGAAGATATGCAATCGTCAATAGCGCTTTGCATTTTATGCAAACCACCGCATAAAATCATATTGACGTTGATGTCTAACAATGGGTAACTTCTGGTGTCAACGGAGTGTGAGCAAGCATCACATCTTGCTTTGACCTTCACACTGGGTTCTGTCGCGAACAATGTCTGCGCTAGGTGAGCAGCGTTGCACCTAGCCACTAATCGTTTGACTTTCTGAGTAAAAGTGACTATCTGGCCACTAAGAAAATACACATTTGATAAAATGTCCGCTCTCATTTTGTAATGAGTGGTGTGTATTTTCTTTTTGGCTTCTATGTCTTGTGCCAGTTTTACTAGGGGGCAGGGTGACGACCTCATTTGCTGGTTATAAGTGACGTTCGATGTAATCCCACTAATTATAATGTGAAATAGCGCATCGAATGCACAGGTTTCCGTCACGTTCAAATTGTAGCCCAGCATGCGTACCGGAGCCCGCGTACTACCGTTCATGAGAACAGGAATGCGACTGGCGTGCGCGTCTTTAACAAATTCCCATTCTGGACAGTCGTCGTACGACGTAAGCTTTTTCCGTTTGCGCTTAGGTGGGGGTGGGTCGTCATGAGACGTAACATTTTTGAATAGACCTCGCCATTCTTCCTTAACGTTCCATTCATTGTCTGCTGGAATGTTATCATCTGATAACATTCCTACGGGTAAAGAGAGAGAGGTCTCCTTTGGAGTACTGGTCTTTTTTGGAGTACCGATCATAGAGCGATCGCTTTCTGATAGTGATTTCGATATATTTACTTCCAGCGGTTTGGCCTCACTTTCTTTAGATTGTTCTGTTATCTTCTCATCTACGGGTATAGAGAGAGAGGTCTCCTTTGGAGTACTGGTCTTTTTGGGAGTACCGATCATAGAGCGATCGCTTTCTGATAGTGATTTCGATATATTTACTTCCAGCGGTTTCGCGTCACTTTCTTTAGATCGTTCTGTTATCTTCTCATCAATTCGGTCAAGGTGTTGTAGCACAAACCTGTCAACTTTCATTGGCAACTCTCCTTTAAAATCTCTATGTTTTATATCGCCGAACTCTGATTCTACAGCAGCGGAGGTCGCGATGACTGCACCTCGTCCAAATACTGGCACCATTACGGCAGTCCACAATGGCACATATGGAAGCAGAAATTTTTTAACATTTTTGGCGAACTCCTCGTTATGGCACGCGTTGATTGTGTCGCCATCAGATGACTCTTTAGCCATCTTACGTGCTTGGCTGTAAATCCTGTCGCTCCAACATGTCCAACCAGTTTTTCCTCCTTCATTTTTTACTTCTTCCATGGGGTTAGGATCTTCGCTTTGATCTTCGTCCGTTTCAGCTTCCTCATATTTCGGTTCCCCTTTAATTTTGTCGGTGAGGAATTTCCGCCTTTCTTCCGAGGGCAGCGGTTTGTTCTCTGCGTCATGGCCAACATATTTACTTAAAGAAACGACGAGCACGGACTCGATAAAATATGACAAGTCATCAATATTGTTAATTTTGGACGCTTGTCCCACGCAGCGTTTGTAAAAGCGTCTTACTAACACTTTGTTTCCCACTTTCAAACACTGCCATCGCGAAACCATTGCCGAAAGGTGACATACGTCCAACCTCATGAACGTAGATGGCAAAGTATTTTTATTTTCTACGAGAACGTCGTAGCACTTCTGCAGGTAGTCAGAAAAACTTGCACATCGTCCAAAAATTTCTGCTACTGCAATTAGGAGCGACCAACCAAAATCGGTAACCACGATTGGCGGAATCGGTGCGTTGGCTGCGAGTATTAACCGTAGGAAATGGGCAACAATCAGAGACCGCTGATCGGCAGACACCATCTGGAATATTGGGATACTACCCTCGTTTGTTACCAGGACACATTGGTACAAAAAAATGTGCGGGTCATGTGATTGTTCCCGCTTGGCTATACCCCCAGTAGCATCAATAATAAATTGCGCTTCAGAATTGTTTTTACAGCGCGCTGCATACATTTGCAATTGCTCTGGTCGCCAATACACGCAATTAAATTTTAGCAAAGCTACATGGTGTATACAGCCTACGTATTTTCCATGCTCGGCATTTTTTTGTAGGTTCAGAGCTGGATCTGAAAACTCCAGGCCAAAGGTTTTTACCAATTGCTGCGCTTTCGCTTTGCGCAACACGTCAGTTGACGGCAGTATTGGCGGATCCTTCCCGCCAAATTGCTTCAACCGAGCCGCCTCTTGACGTCGCCACGTAATCGCGTCCCGGCGCGTCTTTATGAGGGAGTCCGCTACCCTCTGTCTTAGGGCTCCACGTAACTGGCGCCGTTTTTTCCCAGTGTGTATATTTTTAATTCCCGTAACGGTAACTTTTAACACGACGTCAATATTTTCGGCCGGTTCCTTAAGTAATCTGCCGCTTATTTTTGCTCCACATTCACGGCAATAACCTTCGATCGTTAAATAATACCGTGAAATCGCCGATCTATTCACCGTATTATTTTTCGAAACGAAAACACAATCTAAGTTGTGTTGGACCCACATTGCTTCGGCTATAATATCAGCCCACCCTGTACGCAATTTCCAGTACACTCGTTTACCGTATTGTTTTTCTACGGGTGTGATAGTTTTCCATTTTTCGGCAGAAATGACCAAATTAATATTTTTAATCGAATCTGATTCGGTACTCTTAGAGCAGTGTGATAAACTACTACAGTTATCGATTTTATCGGAATCTTGTTCGGGAGATATACTAAAAAAATTCAAAACACGATCCCTTAAACCATTTCGGTTATTATTTATTATCGTGTGGACGTGTTTTGGAGTAATATTCGACCCCGATTCTGTCATCATACTTGCAATTTTTTTGTAAATGGGGTCCGATGGCGGAAGAACGCGCCCATTTGAATCGACAGTACGATAAGCAGGATCCAATAACAGTGTTTCTAATCCTATTTTGTCGTACGCCTTTTTTTGATTTGATGCCATTATTGACGAAATGTACCAGTAAAATGTTATATAATATTATTTTTTTAAACAACGCTCTTATCTATTATTTTCTCTTTATATTATCTTATTAACCATCAACAAAGTAATAGCATTTAATATTCGAAATTCCCATCCATAACTTCAATTTTAACTACCACAAAAACTCGACCTCTGGTCGAATGTGCATCCTCTTATAGAATCTACGACGAACAGTCGATAGCGTCATCTAAACTGCTTGTGGTGCCATCTAGTGGGACACAAATATTACATCATTGCGTTAAAACGTAACATAGACGCGAAAAACAACAAATTTTTGGCGTGCTGGTGCTGGTGTGCTTCTCTTTAGTTATAATTTTAGTTATTAATCGTAAAATTCTTAGTTAATACTCGTAACATTGACTTTGTTAAAAATAGCAAGAGCGATTTTTGTGAGTAACTGAACTAGAATATACATGCAATTCGTTTCAAAACTGTTAACTTGAATAGGTCACAACCCATTTGACGCATTTTATTGTTTTATGTACAAATAATAATTTATCTTTAATACCAATAAGTAATGTAAATAATTTAATTTGTATAATTCATTTGATCTCCAACGGATGGCGCTAGTAGTACTTAAATTTTACCATAGTAGTTCGATCGTTTACTTGTTATAAGAAAGAGAGCGCTATCGTTTCAAAACTGTTAACTTCAATAGGGCACAACCCATTTGACGCATTTTATTGTTTTATGTACAAATAATAGTTTATCTTTAATACCAATAAGTAATGTAAATAATTTAATTTGTATAATTCACTAGACCTCAAAAGATGGCGCTAGTAGTACTGAGTCAGTCAGGTTAATGTTGGTGGAATCCACTTGTCCTGTCACAGTTCAATTACTGTGTTGCAGTCTACGGGCCAATAATATTTGCCAAAACTGCATAATGCTATACAAAGAGTACATAATGCGTGCACGCGATCCTGCTACTCGATGCCAAAGAGAGCCCACATCTTAATGAGAACTGTATACCTACTTAAAATGGCGGGCAGAAGAGTATTGCACTTAGCCTGTCTTATAAAAAAAACCGGCCAAGTGCGAGTCGGACTCACACACGAAGGGTTCCGTACCATTAACTATAAAAACGGTCACCCATCCAAGTACTGACCCCGCCCGACGTTGCTTAACTTCGGTCAAAAATCACGTTTGTTGTATGGGAGCCCCACTTAAATCTCTATTTTATTCTATTTTTAGTATTTGTTGTTATAGCGGCAACCGAAATACATCATCTGTGAAAGTTTCAGCTGTCTAGCTATCACAGATCACGAGATACAGCCTGGTGACAGACGGACAGACAGACGGACAGCGGAGTGTTAGTAATAGGGTCCCGTTTTTACCCTTTGGGTACGGAACTGAAAATTTGGCATTAAGGGATGGGTCTATATGCAGACACATATGGTGACCAGAAATCTGTAACTTTCGCCCTGCAACCCCTTAAAATGGGGTTACCTAAAAATACTTCTAAACCTGAAAACATTGGTTCCTGAAGTCCTAGAATCGTGAAATTTTGTGTGGTAGTAGTGATCGGAATGCTAATACAAAAACAAAAATAAAATAAAAAAAGAAATTTTCGAAGTACAGATTTGAACCAGGTTCACATAAACCAGCCAAATAGCGCCCTCTATATTGGCACTGTTTCTTTTCGTAAACTTTTCAAAACCTTACTTCAAACACAAGCGCTGGTGGCCTAGCGGTAAGAGCGTGCGACTTTCAATCCGGAGGTCGCGGGTTCAAACCCCGGCTCGTACTAATGAGTTTTTCGAAACTTATGTACGAAATTATATTTTCCCCTCACTAGCTCGGAAAGCCGTCTATTATCCTTTAAAACAAGCGGGGAAAAACGCATTTTATCCACTAGTGGGGAAAGTAATTCGACCTTGGATGGAGCGTGTTTAAGTAGCTTGACAGATAACAAAACGTAAAACGCTCATGATAATGGTTCGTTCGATATTAATTATCATTAAATAAATGGTTTGAGAATCTAATAAAAAATACCAAATTTAGCTTTATTTAATAATTTTAAGTCATAAACCTTAAAATTCCATAAAAAAGTTGAGTCGATGCAATTTCAAAACAGAAATGTCAACAAAAATTTTACTGTTCTCACCGACTCACGTAAAAATCAGAATTTCTAGTGTTTTCTGTTATAATATCGTAAAAAAATTAGTGATTCCAGTGATGAATATGATCTAACGCCTGTGGATGTTGCACTTTCCTCGCTATAGTGAGGGGAAAAGTTTTGTGTTACACACGGGTGCAAATGTATTTTACTTCTCGTGTGTTGAAACACTCGCTACGCTCAGGATTCTATTTTAGAATCACTCGCTTCGCTCGTGGTTCAACTATAGAATCCTTTCGCTTGCTCATGTTTCAATTCCACACTCGCGGGTAAAATACAACTTTGCACCCTTGTATAACAAATAACTATTATCAGTCGCTTTTCCGTGAAGAAAAACATCGTGAGGAAACCGGACTAATCCTAATAAGGCCTAGTTTTCTCTCTGTGTTGGAAGGTCAGATGGCAGTCGCTTTTGTAAAAATTAGTGCCTACGCATAAGCGTAATCTTGGGATTAGTCGCCAAGCGGACTCCAGGCTGTGCCGTGGCGTGGCTAAAAATGCCGGGATAACGCGAGGAAGATAATAAACTTTAAACACAAGGCAGGTTCTGTGAGCTGTAGAACCTCGCGAACATAGAAAGATTAGAAAAAAAAACATAAAACTGTATTGACACAAAAAATATTTTATCGAACGATTAGCAGTTAAATTGTCTGAATGCGAAGGCCGCTGGCGAGCACTTCGCAAGTAGGTATTTGTGGAAGTTGCAAGAACCATGCATGCAGTTCGACACTAAAGTTTTGTGTTTAGGCGAAAGTCAAATATATCATATCATACACAGAAAAAAAAGATGACTTGAACCAAGAAAAAAATCTTGAATCAAGAAAATTTAAAGGAAGACCGAAATTATCTTGAACCACCAAGAACTTTTTTCTTGGTTCAAGATTATTTCGGTCTTCCTTCAAATTTTCTTCGTTCAAGAATTTTTTTCTTGGTTCATGTCAACCTTTTTTTATGTGCACTTAATATGAATTTTACAGGCACATACGACTTTTTGTTTTCGGATGTCACAGTACCATCAAATAGTTCTCAACGATTGGTGACTTGCATGCGTGTAGAGATCTCGAAACACCAGTGTAACGCGTACGTAAGATCCTTTACTATGCTATGCTATGCATATTCGGAGAGCTTATTTATATACCGGTTTCTTTACCTCTTGACTCGCGTGTGATATAAGTGAGCGATTTTAATATTTTTTCAATAAATTCTGCTCACAAAATTTTGCGTTATACGTACAACTTGTACGGGAGGACAGCCGGAGACTAGAAAATATTTTTGCCCAACTGAAACGGATAGCAGATCGGAGACGTTCGCTAACGCTTAGGTCATTAAAAACGCTTTAAAATTTCTAGAAATTTACAATTTATAATACATAAAATTCCTGACTTATAATTTATATAGGCTCTACATAGATGGCACTAACAATACGTAACTTTTACAAAAACCTAATGTTAAAATGTTTTAAAATTATGTCTGTTTATATGACCCTGTATTATCATCGTAGGTTCTATAAACGAATATATCATTCCTAGCTGGTATATCAACTTTTACAAAAATGAATGAAATTCCACCAAAAACATTTCATGTAAAATGTTGCCAAGACTAGACGCATAAAGCTTTTACACTAAAAAGCTATCAGATCCCGTAGTAGGTACCAAGACTTTTACTCTGTAAGTCTCTAACTTTATAGGCTCTGTATAAAGCCAACATCTTAGAGAAATATTACGGCTTGGCCTATTCGTTGCGGTCACAAAAACACTCCCTCGGTGGACTTGTTGTACAAAGTAGTAACACAAGTCTTTCAAATTCTGAAAGTGTCATTAAGGGATTGTCCAATTTGTTCATAATGACAGCAACGAAACGGCCAAGCCGTACTGTTTCTCCAAGATGTTGGCTTTATACAGTTAGAGCTTATAAAGTTAAGACTTACAGAGTAAAAGTCTTGGTACAGTCGCCATCAGATATATCGGAGCAGTCAAGGTGCTCAAAAATATCTGAGCACGCACTCTAACGCCTTGACAATAGAGATATTTGTGAGTCCCTTGGCCGCTCCGATATATCTGATGGCGACTGTACCTACTACGGGATCTGATAGCTTTTTAGTGTAAAAGCTTTATGCGTCTAAATAGTCTTGGCAACACTTTACATGAAATGTTTTTGGTGGGATTCAATATTACTCTATAAACAGAAGAATAACTTAAGCACCCTTGAAACACCTAATGGACAGTACCTTGTAAATATTCATGTCTTGCCCTAGCTAATATAGTAGGGGTAGACTTTAGGTTATTTTTCGCCCATGTCGTCTCGGACATGGGTATGTTTGGTATCAGTACATTTAGTATGATGTCTTAAATACAAATATATGAGACGACCAGCGCGAAAGTGGCGGGGGTAGTTGCTGTGATGTCATAAAGTCGGCCGTACAAAGTTTTTTACTTTTTTCTTTTAAACATAACATGTGGGTACCAAATAAAAAGGCTTTGTGGGTAGATCACAAATATATACTCGTAACATACTGAAACATTCTCATTACTTTGTCTAATAAATTATTAGCAAACGTTCAAAAATTTCACAATCCACAGTTGACTTCTGAACTGCTCTAAATTGAAAATGACTGAATGGATTATTCCAAAATACATACCAAGTGACTGTGAATATACTCTATAGGTATATAATGTTAAAATATAATTAACCAGATATATATCAAAAAAATAAGGGAAGTACATCAAGTTGAAAAAAAGTATAATTTTCTATAATGTAATTATTATTAAAACAATCGAATTTAAACTGTTGTGAGACATACTAACATTAAACAATTTCAACAACATGTTGTTTGTTGTTTTTAATAACATGTCGCGCGATTGACTAAAACAAGTGAGTCTAAACCGTGAAATTATTTAATATTGACTAACCTGAACTGAAACCTGACTGTTTACATACATTTTTGAAATGGCCTTTTCTCTAGCTTTCATTTCGTACTCATATTGCTATCCCTTAATAAGAAAAAAAAAACAATCCCCCTCTCTTTTTTCATTAGCGGGCGCCATTTTCAAAATTTATATACAGCTGCGTGCAAAAAAATAGCACTCAATAGGAAAATGAAAATTAGGGGAAAACTATAACTTTAGATCAATTATCTTGGATCTTTTTAGGGTTCCGTACCTAAAGGGTAAAAACGGGACCCTATTACTAAGACTCCGACGTCTGTCCGTCTGTCTGTCCGTCTGTCTGTCTGTCAGTCAGCAGGCTGTATCTCATGAACCGTGATAGCTAGACAGTTGAAATTTTCACAGATGATGTATTTCTGTTGCCGCTATAACAACAAACACTAAAAAGTACCTCGGTGGGCGAGTCCGACAAATTTCTGTTCACCATATGTGTCTGCATACAGACCCATCCCTACATGCCAAATTTCAGTCTTCTAAGACTTCAGGAAGTAGTCTGAATTTTCTATGACACGAATTTCATATGGTTCGGACAGTGAAAATTAAGATATGTATAAAATTTAAAGTATTATTATTATTAGAGATAAATCACAAATTCTACATGATAATTGATAAAAAACCGGTCAAGTGCGAGTCGGACTCGCGCACGAAGGGTTCCGTACCATTACACAAAAAAAAAACAGCAAAAAAAAATCACGTTTGTTGTATGGGAGCCCCATTTAATTATTTATATTATTCTACTTTTAGTATTTGTTGTTATAACGGCAACAGAAATACATCATCTGTAAAAATTTCAACTGTCTAGCTATCACGGTTCATGAGATACAGCCTGGTGACAGACAGACAGACGGACAGCGGAGTCTTAGTAATAGGGTCCCGTTTTTACCATTTGGGTACGGAACCCTAAAAAGCATCGTTAAACCAGAATGGTTTGTCTCGATACTCCATTTCGCAGTACTTACATAATCAAATATACAATACAATACTTAGGTACACATGTCCAGTCAGATGGCCACGTGGCGAGTTTCCTGGAGTGTAGGGGTCTGTAATCGGCGGAGCACGATTCCTGTGTTGGCTGTGGAGCTGACTAAGGTTTTGGCACCGTGCGGATTCATGGGCAACGCACTCTGGGACGCTATATCAGCTAGGTATCTCTGATGTGTCAAAGCATCCCAAATGTGAGGCTCCAAGGAGGGTGGGGAGCCTAGCTGCTGAAAATTTTCCTGTTGGTTTATGGATAACATAATACCTAAAACGACGGTAGGAGGAGAAAAAGCCGGACCCGTACGGGATGAGGCAAAGGCGCATAGCGCAAAGGTTGCTGCACCAGCTGGGAGTGGACCTGTCCCTGACAGGAACACGGGAGCAGGTGGCAGTAAGGCATGGAGGTCCGCAAGGACGGAGGGCGCGCATGGCGCGAAAAGCAGAGGCCATGGTGGAGCAGGCCACTCCAAAGGTACCACCAGATCTTTTCCCCAAGGGTTGAAAAGTGGATGCGTTCAGCAAGTTCCCGTAAGGGGACCGACTAACGCAGGTGCTGGAGGAGTAGGCAGCGGAACGATGGCCCACTGCGAGAGGCAAGCAGGAGCACCACTTCCAAATCCTGCTGGCGTTGCTCCGGGCGCCCATGACAGTGCGGCCACGCCCAAGGGTGTGGACGAGCAGTCGGGTGGAGGAGCCGCTATGTCCAGGAGGCAGAAGAGGCGTGCGAAGGCGCGAATTGCGAGGACGGACGCGCAAATGGTGGCCGGACCCAACACTAGTGGAGCGGGAAGGCCACCAAATAAGAGGCCACTGGGGGCCAGTGGCGACTCGTCTCTGCTCGCTAGCGACCCCAAAAGAACGAAGGTGGGAGGATCGTTTGCGGAAGTCGTGGCGAGCGAGAAGATGGCCATCGTCCCAGTGGCCTTTCCAGCTGAGAAGGTGATGCAGGAGCACATGCCGGCGATCGTAGGAGCTCTGCTCCTATTCCTTGATGAGGCCGCCGAACCTATGCCCGACATCACACTCGGCAACCTTGTGGGGGGCGCGCTCAGCGTAACCTGCAAGGGGAGGGAGACCGTGGAATGGCTCAGCACGGTGATCGGAGGTGGTGAGATTGCCGGGCTGCGCCTAAAGGTCATGAGTGCCAGAGACCTGCCGAAACCGGTCAAGATGGCCTGGAAAACGGTGGTTGATGGCAGTCAGGACATCACGAGAGCCCTCAGAGTGCTGCAGAGGAGGAACCCGAGGCTGCACACAAGCGAGTGGAAGATAGTCGACACCGTGGGGTCGGGGCCGAGCACCAGGCGAATCGTCCTGATGGACCGGGTGTCGGCCGCCGTCATCAAGGAGGCCGACTATGTTCTGCACTCTGGGCTCGACACCAGCCACTTCAAGCTCCTGGAAGAAGGGAGGGAGCAGGGGCCTGAGGGGGCTGAGATCGGGGCCTGTGGGGTAGTACCCGAGGAGGCTACGGTTGCTACGGTGACAGGGGAGGCCCCGGAACGGGAGGCGCCACCAACTGGCGACGCACCTGTGGAGGTGGCTGGGGACCGGTCGGAGGAGACGGGGGATGTGGTGCAGCCCGGGGGGGACTACGCTGAACCGTTCATGGCTCGGGCATCGTCACCGAACTCGGTGGCGGGGTCAGAGTACCTGAGCGGTTTTTCGGAACTCTACCTGGACGGCAACATATCACCCATGTCTTACAACGACGGGGACGACACGGTCCAAGAAGTGGCTGCTGATCTCAGCACCACCAAACATTAAAAAGCCGCAATGGAGGGTATAAGGTGCGTACAGATAAATCTTCAGCACAATAAAGCAGCCACTGCCCTTCTGGCTAGGCAGCTAAAAAGCGACAAGTTCGATATTGCTCTTATTCAAGAACCATATATTTACAAAGGCGAGATAAGAGGCTTAAACGGTACTGGCGGGACAATGTTGTATGTTTGTCCTGAAAGTAATATGAGGACATGTATTTATGTTAAAAATGGCATTGACGCTATGCTTCTACATGCTTTCTGTTCCAGGGATCTGACTACGGTCAAGATCCAAAACAAGGGGGGGGGTAAGGCTCTAATCTTCTCATCAGCCTACCTTCCCTACGAGGCAGCAGATCCAATCACTGGGCAACTGCGGGATCTTGCTGTCTACTGCAGCCAGGCGAACACCGACCTGATCATCGGCTGCGACGCGAACGCACACCACGTCATCTGGGGAAGCTCGGATGTCAACAGAAGAGGGGAGAAGGTACTGGATTTTCTGGTAAGCTCTTCCTTACAATTATTAAACAAAGGCAATGAACCGACATTCGTCAATGCTAGGCGGGGTGAGGTTATTGATATAACGCTAGCGTCCAACAACGCGAGTAGTAAGATTAGCTCATGGCATGTCTCTGGGGAGATTTCTTTATCGGACCATAGATACATATGCTTTAGGTATAAGACTAAAATTCAATTAGAAATTATACGCAAACGGAATCCCAGAAACACCGACTGGTTAGCGTTCAAAAGCGACTTGAAGGCGGAACTGGGAGACCTTAAAGGCAAGCTAAACTCTATCAGTGACATAGAACTTGAATCAGACCGAATGGTACAAGCTGTTTATACAGCCTGGGCAAACAACTGCCCGGAAAAGAAAATCCTGGCGAAGAAGGTGCCCTGGTGGAACCCGGAGATCGCAAAACTCCGGAAGGAAACCAGGGCTGTCTTCAACGATGCTAAAAGGACTAAGGACTTTCAGCATTATGCGCAGAAACTCACTGAATACAGCAAAGCGGTGAGGAAAGCAAAAAGGAAGGCATGGATGAACCATTGCGATCAAATCAGGTCCATACCGGAAGGCATGAGACTTACAAAAGCGCTAGCCACAACGAAGTCAGTTCCGCTCACTTCAGTTAGAAGAAGTGATGGAGGAATGACTGAAACGGGGTTAGAAACCCTAAAAGTCATGTGTAACACACACTTCCCAGGCTCGATAATACACCAGAGCGTAACGGACGATATAGTAACTAGTGTGGTGGAACAACCCACTAGCACTACCAGGTACAACTGGGACACGTCTAAAAAGGTAGTAGATCACGATAAGATACAATGGGCACTATCAACATTTCAGCCATACAAAGCCCCGGGGCCAGATGGAATCTACCCCATACTACTACAAGAGGGCGCCAATGTACTAATACCACACTTAGGTAGACTGTACAGAGCGTGCATAGCTTTCGGACACGTGCCACGTGTGTGGAGGATGGTAAAAGTAACATACCTGCCTAAACCAGGCAAAGCAGATTACACAGAAGCCAAATCGTACAGGCCGATAAGTCTGTCATCATTTTTCCTCAAAACATTGGAGAAACTGGTAGACAGACATATAAGGGATGGTCCTCTTAAGAGACATCCACTGCACCAATTGCAATGTGCGTACCAGCCGGGTAAATCGACTGAAACGGCACTGCACCTGGTGACAACCAAAGCAGAGCAGGCGATAGAGAACAAGGAACTATGCCTAGCCACTTTTCTAGACGTGGAGGGGGCATTTGACCGCACCACGTATCAGGCAATCAGCACTGCAGCATCTAAACATGGCATAGAACCGACAATCTGTAGATGGATTGGTACTATGCTAAATAGCCGACTAATAAAGTCCACCCTCATGGGAGATGAAATATTAGCCACGGCCACGAAGGGTTGCCCACAGGGGGGGGTTCTTTCACCGACTCTCTGGAGCCTGGTAGTGAACTCACTGCTGGAAGAACTAAACAAAGGCCCAATATACACGGTAGGGTATGCAGATGATTTAGTGATTCTTGTAAACGGGAAATTCCCGGGAACGGTATCGGAAATCATGAATACAGCACTGAAGCAAGTGGAGAGGTGGTGCAACCATCATCAGCTCTCCATCAATCCTGGCAAAACAGTAGTAGTACCGTTTACCAGGAAAAAGACCCTTAACGGCATGAAACAGCTGAAGCTTTATGGAAGGGTTCTGGAAATGTCCGATGAAGTGAAATATCTAGGTTTAACACTAGATAAAGAACTGAACTGGAAAAAGCATGTCGAAACTACCATAACCAAGGCACTGAGGGTGTTTGGAATGTGTAGAACGGCATATGGCAAAACGTGGGGTTTAAACCCAAAGGTACTGAGATGGATCTATACCATGATGGTAAGACCTATCATTCTGTACGGATGCCTGGCATGGTGGCCAAGGACACTAAAGAGCACATGCAGGGATGCCCTTACGAAAATACAAAGAACGGCGTGCATGGCTATTACTGGCGCGTTTAGAACGACGCCAACAGCGGCGATGGAGGTACTACTAGACCTCCCGCCGCTGCACCTAGTGATACAATCTGAGGCGCGGAAATCGTTACACAGGCTGGCTTTGACAGGCCTCTGGAGCGATAACAAGCCAAAGACTAAACACACAAACATGGAATGTGACAATTTCATGAAAAGGATTACGAATATGGGCTGCGATAAGATGCAACCCAAGTTTGTGTTCCGTAAGAATTTTAATGTTAAAGTTCCAACAAGGGCTGAATGGACCGAAGGTCTTGAAGCACCAATGTCTGATGAAAATGACATCATATGGTACACAGACGGGTCCAAGACAGATTCTGGTACTGGGGCAGGCATTTATGCAAATGACTTTAGTAGTAGCATAAGCATGGGCAATTACGCCACTGTCTTCCAAGCCGAGACATACGCTATAATTGCCTGTGCACATGAGAATATAGTTAGGCAAACCCAAGGGAAGAATATCTATATTCTCAGCGACAGCCAAGCTGCACTCAAAGCGCTTAAGGCGCCTAGAGTGGACTCTAGACTGGTATACAATGGCATCCAAGCTCTGAACAAGCTTGGAAGGCAAAACAAAGTGCAACTGGTGTGGATCCCAGGGCACGAGGGATTCATGGGCAATGAAAATGCAGATGAACTTGCCAGAGCCGGATCTGCAAACAACCTTATAGGTCCGGAACCATTCGTGGGGCTCTCACAGGGAACCATCACAACGGCTATCAAAGACCTTACTAAGACCAAACACCAGGAAGAATGGGACAGTCTGACGGGTCTAAAGCACTCAAAGCTCTTTATACAAGGGGTAGACTCTGGTTGGAGCAAAAAGCTTTGGAAACTTAGCAAACGGCAACTCCAAATAATAACGGGGGTGTTTACTGGCCATTACGGGGTCAAGGGAATCCTGGCCAAGATGGGGCACGCTGACAACACCGATTGTCGTATGTGTGGCGAAGAGGAAGAGACAATAGAACACCTTATGTGTGAATGTCACGCCCTCGCCAGACAAAGAATGAAGGACTTTGGAACAGGCTACCTGGTACCAAAGGAATTCAAAAAGCTACCCATAAGGTCCATCATCCGGCATATGGAGATGGTGGGGAAGGCTCTTGAGTAGCGGACGGGTCTTTTCTAGGGGGTAACTGCACAAAAGATCCCTATGGGTCGAAGTGTATCCGAAAGGGCCCCCGAAACTATAAGATAAGATAGGTACACATCCAATTCGTAAACAACATAATGATTGCAAAGAATCACAAGTGAGCGCATCTCTTATCACTCCACTAGCTGTAACTCCACTTTTCTATACACTACTGACAAACAGCTATCATTTGAGACCAAATTCAAGCCTAAACCCCCTGAAAATATTTCAGCATATAATGACTCTACCTTGACAAAATCGAAATACGGAACTAATTTTTTTATTAATTGGTATCTCCTTGTGGATTTCACGGGCCTATAAATCCCGGTCTTTTGATAGGCTTGCGTGGGGATATTGATCCAGCACGTAGAGGCCCCTTGGAGAGCTTTAATGTCATGTAGGACGCCTGCTGGAATCCGTTCACAGGTGCAACAATAGACACCCATGAACCGGTCGCAGCAGGCATTGGGACTATTGTAGAAAAAGTGAGCAGTATACCGGTCTATGGATTGAAGTTTGGGTGGACAATGAGACTGGGCTATTGTAAAGACGTCCGGACACTTGCCATAACAATGTTTTCACAAGTTATCGAGGCAGGTGGTGACTTGCCGCCGACTAGATGGGCCCCTGAAACTGCCGTCGTAAAGACGACCAGGAGCAACACCGGTGTGAGCGGCTCAGGGGTGTCGAGAGGTGTGCGCCGCTTTCTACTCAGTGGCTGTTAACAGCCACTGTGTCAACTCGCGTCTTATGCATCTTTCACTTCCACCCCTGTAGCATATAGCTCTAGCGACTCCTCTCTGGACAGCCAATGAAGGCAAGCCAGAGCTGAGAGTCCTGCGGGTCCCCTTGGGGTCCACTCCGACTGACGAAGACACGCCGGAGACGGAGACCCTGACTGACTCTCGGGAGCACTCGGGTCCGTGGGGTCGTTACTCCCCAACAGCTCGCCACAAGCAGCCCTGCGGGCTTTAATTTTATTAATAAATAAAATACCCACAAATTCTCTGTTTTGTGTATTTTAGATTAACAGCTAACTTCTAAAAGCTAACTCATAACTAAATCTCTAACACACGTGTTGTTTGAACAACTCCAAATTTCAAGCTTATTTTTAATTTCTCTTTTGAAGTAATCAATTGCCAGTAACTCCACTGTTCTATACACTACTGACAAACAGCTATCATTCAAGACCAAATTCAAGCCTAAACCCCCTGAAAATATTTCAGCATATAATGACTCTACCTTGACAAAATCGAAATACGGAACAATATTTTTTATTAATTTTATTATTAAATTAAATACCCACAAATCCTCTGTTTTGTGTATTTTAGATTAACAGCTAACTTCTAAAAGCTAACTCATAACTAAATCTCTAACACACGTGTTGTTTGAACAACTCCAAATTTCAAACTTAATTTGAATTTCTCTTTTGAAGTAAATCAATTGCCAGTAACTCCACTGTTCTACTACACTACTGACAAACAGCTATCATTTGAGACCAAATTCAAGCCTAAACCCCCTGAAAATATTTCAGCATATAATGACTCTACCTTGACAAAATCGAAATACGGAACTAAATTTTTTATTAATTTTATTATTAAACTTAATTTATATTCATAATTAATGTCATTACCGGGTCTAACGCGATTAAATTTCATTATTTTACCTTTTTTCCGACGTTTCAACTCACTGATGTCCCAGCATAATGTTAATGGTTATTGGTAAACAACACCAAACTACATAAATAATTATTCAATTTTTAAATTATTATTTTATTGTTTATATTCTTACGACATCCTTGTTTTGACGATCATAATATGAATTATTTTAGATTGACATGCCTGCAATTGATAATGTTATCGGTATTATGAAATAAATGAATCTAAATCTAAATATATGAATTAGTTAATAATTTGCCATAGATAATCTTTACCGAAGTCACTATGGATTTCCTAGACCTAAGGCCTACTACGGAGCTACTGTACCTCCCCTGCAAGGAAAATGGTGGTGTATTTTTTTTCGCTTCAACTATATAGTGTGGGGTATCGTTAGATAGGTCTTCAAAATTGGGTCTTGAACAAACAATTTTTGATAGTGAATATTTTCGGAAATAATCGCTCCGAAAGAAAAAAAAATGTGTCCCCCACTCTAACTTTTTAACGGTGGGTGGAATGAAAAAAATATTAATATTTTTAAGATTTTTTTGAGAGACAAGAGAAGAGAGCTTAAGGAAGACATTAAATGAAAACTAGCGAAGATGATCAGCTTAATCGTTTTTGGTATTGCAAAAAGTCTCCCCTTCATAGTAAACAGACGTACAGCCACAGTTATTACGACATTAAACAGGTTTTTACAGTTATTTGGCATTATTCATGTAAATTGAGTAAAATGTAAGATAACTATTGCTTATTTTACTAATTTAATTGTTATTTAGTTTCTCTAAAACAGTTTCATTGGCTGAATGAGTAGCTAATGCCGTTGACTATTGGCAGTTTTAGAACGAAAAAGTAAAACTTACTGCAGTTTCCTAAAATATATATTTTTTTATAAATTTTGCAATTAAATGTTTTTCGCTACCTAACATATGGATTATTATGACCAGATATCGTGCAAAGTCTCCGAATGAAAGTAAGTTCTAAGGAAAAAATCATGGCCATGTCTATTACTTTAATTAAAGTACTGATGATGCAAATTTTCCTTGTCTTTTTAGTTTCCTCGTATTCGATATGAAAAGTAAAAGGCACCAAGCATCATTTCATCCCTTTGTTAACAATCTTCTATACTAATAGCTCATAGCTCCAGTTTAGCCGATATTGTGACGGAAGGGTAACTACGGAACCCTAGGCCTACTCTGAGCATGGCCCGACATGCCCTTGGCCGGTTTTAATCAAAATGAATCAATTGCCGGGAACTCCGCGGTTTTACATACTTTAGACACACTGCTCTCATTTAAGGCCAAATTCAAGCGTAAATCTCCTGAAAACCTTTCAGCATATCACACCTGAAAGTTGACTAAATCGAAATTTCAAACTTAATTTTTATTTCTGTTTCAAAGTGAATCAATTGCCGGGAACTCCACGGTTTTACATACTTTAGACACACTGCTATCATTTAAGACCAAATTCAAGCCTCAATCTCATGAAAACCTTTCAGCATATCACACCTGAAAGTTGTCTAAATCGAAATTTCAAACTTAATTTTTATTTCTGTTTCAAAGTGAATCAATTGCCTGGAACTCCGCGGTTTTACATACTTTAGACACACTGCTATCATTTAAGACCAAATTCAAGCGTAAATCTCCTGAAAACCTTTCAGCATATCACACCTGAAAGTTGACTAAATCGAAATTTCAAACTTAATTTTTATTTCTGTTTCAAAGTGAATCAATTGCCGGGAACTCCGCGGTTTTACATACTTTAGACACACTGCTATCATTTAAGACCAAATTCAAGCCTAAATCTCCTGAAAACCTTTCAGCATATCACACCTGAAAGTTGTCTAAATCGAAATTTCAAACTTAATTTTTATTTCTATTTCAAAGTGAATCAATTGCCGGGAACTCCGCGGTTTTATATACATTAGACACACTGCTATCATACAGGACCAAATTCAAGCCTAAATCTCCTGAAAACGTTTCAGCATATCACACGTGAAAGTTGTCTAAATCGAAATTTCAAACTTAATTTTTATTTCTGTTTCAAAGTGAATCAATTGCCGGGAACTCCGCGGTTTTACATACTTTAGACACACTGCTATCATTAAAGACCAAATTCAAGCCTTAATCTCCTGAAAACGTTTCAGCATATCACACCTGAATGTTGTCTAAATCGAAATTTCAAACTTAATTTTTATTTCTGTTTCAAAGTGTATTAATTGCCGGGAACTCCGCGGTTTTACATACTTTAGACACACTGCTATCATACAGGACCAAATTCAAGCCTAAATCTCCTGAAAACGTTTCAGCATATCACACGTGAAAGTTGTCTAAATCGAAATTTCAAACTTAATTTTTATTTCTGTTTCAAAGTGAATCAATTGCCGGGAACTCCGCGGTTTTACATACTTTAGACACACTGCTATCATTAAAGACCAAATTCAAGCCTTAATCTCCTGAAAACGTTTCAGCATATCACACCTGAATGTTGTCTAAATCGAAATTTCAAACTTAATTTTTATTTCTGTTTCAAAGTGTATTAATTGCCGGGAACTCCGCGGTTTTACATACTTTAGACACACTGCTATCATTTAAGACCAAATTCAAGCGTAAATCTCCTGAAAACCTTTCAGCATATCACACCTGAAAGTTGTCTAAATCGAAATTTCAAACTTAATTTTTATTTCTGTTTCAAAGTGAATCAATTGCCGGGAACTCCGCGGTTTTATATACATTAGACAAACTGCTATCATACAAGACCAAATTCAAGCCTCAATCTTCTGAAAACCTTTCAGCATATCACACCTGAAAGTTGTCTAAATCGAAATTTCAAACTTAATTTTTATTTATGTTTCAAAGTGAATCAATTCCCGGGAACTCCGCGGTTTTATATACTTTAGACACACTGCTATCATTTAAGACCAAATTCAAGCCTCAATCTCCTGAAAACCTTTCAGCATATCACACCTGAAAGTTGTCTCCAGTTTAGCCGATATTGTGACGGAAGGGTAACTACGGAACCCTAGGCCTACTCTGAGCATGGCCCGACATGCCCTTGGCCGGTTTTAATCAAAATGAATCAATTGCCGGGAACTCCGCGGTTTTACATACTTTAGACACACTGCTCTCATTTAAGGCCAAATTCAAGCGTAAATCTCCTGAAAACCTTTCAGCATATCACACCTGAAAGTTGACTAAATCGAAATTTCAAACTTAATTTTTATTTCTGTTTCAAAGTGAATCAATTGCCGGGAACTCCACGGTTTTACATACTTTAGACACACTGCTATCATTTAAGACCAAATTCAAGCCTCAATCTCATGAAAACCTTTCAGCATATCACACCTGAAAGTTGTCTAAATCGAAATTTCAAACTTAATTTTTATTTCTGTTTCAAAGTGAATCAATTGCCTGGAACTCCGCGGTTTTACATACTTTAGACACACTGCTATCATTTAAGACCAAATTCAAGCGTAAATCTCCTGAAAACCTTTCAGCATATCACACCTGAAAGTTGACTAAATCGAAATTTCAAACTTAATTTTTATTTCTGTTTCAAAGTGAATCAATTGCCGGGAACTCCGCGGTTTTATATACTTTAGACACACTGCTATCATACAAGACCAAATTCAAGCCTCAATCTCCTGAAAACCTTTCAGCATATCACACCTGAAAGTTGTCTAAATCGAAATTTCAAACTTAATTTTTATTTCTGTTTCAAAGTGAATCAATTGCCGGGAACTCCGCGGTTTTATATACATTAGACACACTGCTATCATACAGGACCAAATTCAAGCCTAAATCTCCTGAAAACGTTTCAGCATATCACACGTGAAAGTTGTCTAAATCGAAATTTCAAACTTAATTTTTATTTCTGTTTCAAAGTGAATCAATTGCCGGGAACTCCGCGGTTTTACATACTTTAGACACACTGCTATCATTAAAGACCAAATTCAAGCCTAAATCTCCTGAAAACGTTTCAGCATATCACACCTGAATGTTGTCTAAATCGAAATTTCAAACTTAATTTTTATTTCTGTTTCAAAGTGTATTAATTGCCGGGAACTCCGCGGTTTTACATACTTTAGACACACTGCTATCATTTAAGAAGACCAAATTCAAGCCTAAATCCCCTGAAAACCTTTCAGCATATCACACCTGAAAGTTGTCTAAATCAAAATTTCAAACTTAATTTTTATTTCTGTTTCAAAGTGAATCAATTGCCGGGAACTCCGCGGTTTTATATACTTTAGACACACTGCTATCATACAAGACCAAATTCAAGCCTCAATCTCCTGAAAACCTTTCAGCATATAACCTAAAAAAATCCATTATAAGACCTATTTACAAAAATGGAAATCACTTGGAGTACACGAATTATAGGCCTATAGCAATTTTGTCGGTAATTAATAAAATAGTTGAGAAGGTGGTCGTCGAGCAAATATCAGGTTTTCTGGAGAAACACAATGTACTTACGGACGCGCAGCACGGGTTCAGGCGAGGTCGAAGCACGGGGACGGCTCTGGCACACTTCTCAGAGGAAATTAACAGCTGCTTGAACGAAGGTAAGCAAGTCCTCGCACTTTTTATAGATTATAAAAAGGCTTTCGATACCTTAGACCATGAAGTGCTACTACAGGCCATGAGTGAGTGTGGCATCGCTGGCCCCGTCAACGACTGGTTCCGCAGCTACTTAGCGGGCAGGACAATACGCACGAGCATCGCCGGCGCCACGGGCGCGGAGTGTGACGTCACGCTCGGGGTGCCGACCGGCTCAGTGTACGGCCCTGTCGGCTATCTAATGCTGGTCAACAGTGTTGTAAACGTCGTGAACAAATGTAAAGTATTTATGTACGCGGACGACATGTGCTTACTTGCTTCAGATACAGATATATCGGTAGCCCATAATAACATTCAAAGTGACCTTGACAATGTAGTGAAGTGGGCCCACGATAACGGTATAATTATCAATTTATCAAAGACGAAGTGTATGCATGTGTATTCCCCATACAATCGAAAGGCAAAAACTGTAAATTACAATGAGTATGGGATTGTAGGTCACGGGTACGAATGCCTCCACAACCGAACAAATAATACCTATAGTTGTAGCTGTGAACCTTTAGAATATGTTAGTACATATAAATATTTAGGTATGCATGTGGATAACAATTTTAACTGGAAAACACACGTTACTGCAGTTTGTTCAAAACTCCGTTCAGTCCTAAGTAAGTTGTATCACTTAAATAGATTAGTTAATAAAAAAACAATGCTCGTTGTTTATTACGCGTTAGTGGACTCAATCATTGGTTACGGTCTTAGTGTTTATGGTCGAACTTTTCATACTTATTTGGATGAAATTAGAAAACTACAGTTAAGATCTATGAAATACCTAGTTCATAAAAAAATTAAAAATAAGCTCAAAGGAAATTACGACAAATTGTATAAGATATGTAAAATACTTCCTATGCATCAAAAGGTGCAATATAGGATAGCAGTAGAATATTGTTTTGATGGTAAATTTAAGGTGCTGAAACAAAGTAGATATAGAACAAAGAGCATAAGGCTTAAAAAAGTTGTACAAAACACTGCTAAAAACTATTATGGCAAAAGGACTAATTTGTTTTTGATACCAAAATTGTATAACGAAATTGACTACCTAAGGGAAGAAAATAAATGTAGTATGGCTAAATTTAAAAATGAGTTAAAAAAAACGTTATTGGAAAAGATACCCTAATATTAAAACTGTAAACTATATTTGAATATACCTTAATTAGTTGTTAAAATAGTCTAAAAGGTGTAGTGACAATTAAACAAAAAGATAAAATAATATATCTTTTTTTTAATAGTCATCATAAACTATCGCCATGCATGCTCGCTTTTCGGATAGTATCTAAGTTTAAGTTTAGTTTAAGTTTAGTTTTTTAAGTGCATAAATGCTTAAAATGTAAAAATGAGCGCTATCTCGCCAACAAACTGCAATCGCAGTTTGGCGAGGAATATAATTGTAAGAAAATTGTTGTGATGTACATTGAGATAAATAAATTCAAATATCACACCTGAAAGTTGTCTAAATCGAAATTTCAAACTTAATTTTTATTTCTCTTTCAAAGTGAATCAATTGCCAGGAACTCCGCGGTTTTAGATACTTTAGACACACTGCTATCATTTAAGACCAAATTCAAGCCTAAATCTCCTGAAAACCTTTCAGCATATCACACCTGAAAGTTGACTAAATCGAAATTTCAAACTTAATTTTAATTCTCTTTCAAAGTGAATCAATTGCCGGGAACTCCGCGGTTTTAGATACTTTAGACACACTGCTATCATTTAAGACCAAATTCAAGCCTAAATCTCCTGAAAACCTTTCAGCATATCACACCTGAAAGTTGTCTAAATCGAAATTTCAAACTTAATTTTTATTTTTGTTTCAAAGTGAATCAATTGCCGGGAACTCCGCGGTTTTATATACTTTAGATACACTGCTATCATACAAGACCAAATTCAAGCCTCAATCTCCTGAAAACCTTTTAGCATATCACACCTGAAAGTTGTCTAAATCGAAATTTCAAACTTAATTTTTATTTCTGTTTCAAAGTGAATCTATTGCCGGGAACTCCGCGGTTTTATATACATTAGACAAACTGCTATCATACAAGACCAAATTCAAGCCTCAATCTCCTAAAAACCTTTCAGCATATCACACCTGAAAGTTGTCTAAATCGAAATTTCAAACTTAATTTTTATTTCTGTTTCAAAGTGAATCAATTCCCGGGAACTCCGCGGTTTTATATACTTTAGACACACTGCTATCATTTAAGACCAAATTTAAGCCTCAATCTCCTGAAAACCTTTCAGCATATCACACCTGAAAGTTGTCTAAATCGAAATTTCAAACTTAATTTTTATTTCTGTTTCAAAGTGAATCAATTGCCGGGAACTCCACGGTTTTACATACTTTAGACACACTGCTATCATTTAAGACCAAATTCAAGCCTAAATCTCCTGAAAACCTTTCAGCATATCACACCTGAAAGTTGTCTAAATCGAAATTTCAAACTTAATTTTTATTTCTGTTTCAAAGTGAATCAATTGCCGGGAACTCCGCGGTTTTACATACTTTAGACACACTGCTATCATTTAAGACCAAATTCAAGCGTAAATCTCCTGAAAACCTTTCAGCATATCACACCTGAAAGTTGACTAAATCGAAATTTCAAACTTAATTTTTATTTCTGTTTCAAAGTGAATCAATTGCCGGGAACTCCGCGGTTTTACATACTTTAGACACACTGCTATCATTTAAGACCAAATTCAAGCCTAAATCTCCTGAAAACCTTTCAGCATATCACACCTGAAAGTTGACTAAATCGAAATTTCAAACTTAATTTTTATTTCTCTTTCAAAGTGAATCAATTGCCAGGAACTCCGCGGTTTTAGATACTTTAGACACACTGCTATCATTTAAGACCAAATTCAAGCCTAAATCTCCTGAAAACCTTTCAGCATATCACACCTGAAAGTTGTCTAAATCGAAATTTCAAACTTAATTTTTATTTCTGTTTCAAAGTGAATCAATTGCCGGGAACTCCGCGGTTTTATATACTTTAGACACACTGCTATCATACAAGACCAAATTCAAGCCTCAATCTCCTGAAAACCTTTCAGCATATCACACCTGAAAGTTGTCTAAATCGAAATTTCAAACTTAATTTTTATTTCTGTTTCAAAGTGAATTAATTCCCGGGAACTCCGCGGTTTTATATACTTTAGACACACTGCTATCATACAGGACCAAATTCAAGCCTAAATCTCCTGAAAACGTTTCAGCATATCACACGTGAAAGTTGTCTAAATCGAAATTTCAAACTTAATTTTTATTTCTGTTTCAAAGTGAATCAATTGCCGGGAACTCCGCGGTTTTACATACTTTAGACACACGGCTATCATTAAAGACCAAATTCAAGCCTTAATCTCCTGAAAACGTTTCAGCATATCACACCTGAATGTTGTCTAAATCGAAATTTCACACTTAATTTTTATTTCTCTTTCAAAGTGAATCAATTGCCGGGAACTCCGCGGTTTTAGATACTTTAGACACACTGCTATCATTTAAGACCAAATTCAAGCCTAAATCTCCTGAAAACCTTTCAGCATATCACACCTGAAAGTTGTCTAAATCGAAATTTCAAACTTAATTTTTACTTCTGTTTCAAAGTGAATCAATTGCCGGGAACTCCGCGGTTTTACATACTTTAGACACACTGCTATCATTTAAGACCAAATTCAAGCCTAAATCTCCTGAAAACCTTTCAGCATATCACACCTGAAAGTTGACTAAATCGAAATTTCAAACTTAATTTTTATTTCTCTTTCAAAGTGAATCAATTGCCGGGAACTCCGCGGTTTTATATACTTTAGATACACTGCTATCATACAAGACCAAATTCAAGCCTCAATCTCCTGAAAACCTTTCAGCATATCACACCTGAAAGTTGTCTAAATCGAAATTTCAAACTTAATTTTTATTTCTGTTTCAAAGTGAATCAATTCCCGGGAACTCCGCGGTTTTATATACTTTAGACACACTGCTATCATTTAAGACCAAATTCAAGCCTCAATCTCCTGAAAACGTTTCAGCATATCACACCTGAAAGTTGTCTAAATCGAAATTTCAAACTTAATTTTTATTTCTGTTTCAAAGTGAATCAATTGCCGGGAACTCCGCGGTTTTACATACTTTAGACACACTGCTATCATTTAAGACCAAATTCAAGCCTAAATCTCCTGAAAACCTTTCAGCATATCACACCTGAAAGTTGTCTAAATCGAAATTTCAAACTTAATTTTTATTTCTGTTTCAAAGTGAATCAATTGCCGGGAACTCCGCGGTTTTACATACTTTAGACACACTGCTATCATTTAAGACCAAATTCAAGCCTAAATCTCCTGAAAACCTTTCAGCATATCACACCTGAAAGTTGTCTAAATCGAAATTTCAAACTTAATTTTTATTTCTGTTTCAAAGTGAATCAATTGCCGGGAACTCCGCGGTTTTACATACTTTAGACACACTGCTATCATTTAAGACCAAATTCAAGCGTAAATCTCCTGAAAACCTTTCAGCATATCACACCTGAAAGTTGACTAAATCGAAATTTCAAACTTAATTTTTATTTCTGTTTCAAAGTGAATCAATTGCCGGGAACTCCGCGGTTTTACATACTTTAGACACACTGCTATCATTTAAGACCAAATTCAAGCCTAAATCTCCTGAAAACCTTTCAGCATATCACACCTGAAAGTTGACTAAATCGAAATTTCAAACTTAATTTTTATTTCTCTTTCAAAGTGAATCAATTGCCAGGAACTCCGCGGTTTTAGATACTTTAGACACACTGCTATCATTTAAGACCAAATTCAAGCCTAAATCTCCTGAAAACGTTTCAGCATATCACACCTGAAAGTTGTCTAAATCGAAATTTCAAACTTAATTTTTATTTCTGTTTCAAAGTGAATCAATTGCCGGGAACTCCGCGGTTTTATATACTTTAGATACACTGCTATCATACAAGACCAAATTCAAGCCTCAATCTCCTGAAAACCTTTCAGCATATCACACCTGAAAGTTGTCTAAATCGAAATTTCAAACTTAATTTTTATTTCTGTTTCAAAGTGAATTAATTCCCGGGAACTCCGCGGTTTTATATACTTTAGACACACTGCTATCATACAGGACCAAATTCAAGCCTAAATCTCCTGAAAACGTTTCAGCATATCACACGTGAAAGTTGTCTAAATCGAAATTTCAAACTTAATTTTTATTTCTGTTTCAAAGTGAATCAATTGCCGGGAACTCCGCGGTTTTACATACTTTAGACACACGGCTATCATTAAAGACCAAATTCAAGCCTTAATCTCCTGAAAACGTTTCAGCATATCACACCTGAATGTTGTCTAAATCGAAATTTCACACTTAATTTTTATTTCTCTTTCAAAGTGAATCAATTGCCGGGAACTCCGCGGTTTTAGATACTTTAGACACACTGCTATCATTTAAGACCAAATTCAAGCCTAAATCTCCTGAAAACCTTTCAGCATATCACACCTGAAAGTTGTCTAAATCGAAATTTCAAACTTAATTTTTATTTCTGTTTCAAAGTGAATCAATTGCCGGGAACTCCGCGGTTTTACATACTTTAGACACACTGCTATCATTTAAGACCAAATTAAAGCCTAAATCTCCTGAAAACGTTTCAGCATATCACACCTGAAAGTTGTCTAAATCGAAATTTCAAACTTAATTTTTATTTCTGTTTCAAAGTGAATCAATTGCCGGGAACTCCGCGGTTTTATATACTTTAGACACACTGCTATTATACAAATCCAAGTTCAAGCCTAAATCTCCTGAAAACGTTTCAGCATATCACACCTGTAAGTTGACTAAATCGAAATTTCTAATTTAAATCTTATCACACTTTTACAGCATTAGAGCTGGTTAAGGTTCCTAGAACTCCACTGTTTTATACACTACAGACACACATCTATCATTTAAGATCAAAAATCTTCCACAAATCTGCTGAAAATGTTTCAGCTTATCATGTCTCTTTATTGAAAAAATCAAACTTTCAAAGGTGGTTTTTTTGTGGCTTCCTCGCTCGATTTAGAACCGAGAACTCCTAAGTTCTGTAAACAATAGAGCAGGAGCTTTCGTTTGGAACCAAATATATGTCTGTGTGTTGTTCAATGACATCAGCATAGCATGTGTGAACTTAGCATATCATATAATTACAATAATAGATAAAAAAAATAGTGAATGTTCTCAGAGATGCCTTTTTTGTGTCAAGAACTCTTTTTTACCATGTGTAGAGGCTAGGATATTTTTTTTATCCCATTTGTAACAAAATGATATGCTAGTGTGTGAACTTAGCATATCATTTTGTGAAATTCCATAGTGTTGCTTTTTACGATTAAAACGCCAGAACTATTGCTAAAAAGTATCAGGAACTCTAGAACTATGGTGCATGCTAATAGAACTCAAATAAAAACGTGATCTGCTAGACTTTGTTATGCCAACTTCACAGACATTTTAAATACCTTCTTGGCCAATTTGATACATCTCACGGTGGATGTACCAAATGGCTACTAATGTGTGGGTGAGGCGTAGAATAAAACCCTCCTATTTTTCCTTTAATATAAAAGATGTAGTATCGCTCGCAGACGTTTCTGCTTGATAAAAAAATATTTTAGTAGGTATCCCTCGAAGATAGCGACGCAGTATCGGAGTGCACCGTCTAATCTCCCGGTGAGGTGATGGCCTTGGAGTTATGAATATATATGGCGCAGCAAAAACGCGAGCTCATAGTCTTCCCATTTACAACTCTTTGATGCACCACACCAAATGAAAGACACTTGCCGAGAAGTGTATCAATTGTAGAAAGTTAGTAAGATTATGAATACCACTGTCGACCTAAGTGCTGCAGCCTAATATCACACTGACAGGGCCGTCATGTGAAGTTGCATTGCATATCGAGAAAAACTTAGTCGTAAGTACATTCACTGACTTTAATTGTTGAGCTATTTAGGGAATACTTTACATTTTACATTTCATACCGTTAGTATTGTCAACCAAATTAGCTTGAACCCTAAATGGATCAACAATTAAAGTCTGTGACCGTACTTATAATAATTTATACTGAATTTTGTGACTTGTACATCTTTGTATACCTCCATACCTACTATATGGTTTTAATTATGTTGTTAAAGCACATACAATACAATAAAAAAAGGTAATAGTAATATTTATCCCTCCAAGACAGCGGCGCAGTAACGGAGTGCACCGTCTAATCTCCGGTGATGGACCCGGAGTTATGAATATAAATGGCGCTGCATAAATGCAAGCTCATAATCTTCCTACATCTACAACTCTTTGATGTACACGTGCTGGCTAATTATTTCGTTAAATTTATTGTACGAGAATAATGAAAATGGGTCCATTGGTTTGTGTATATATTTTGCGTTTTACCCTTTTTTTAGGGTTCCGTACCTCAAAAGGAAAAAACAGGACCCTTATAGGATCACATTGCTGTCCGTCCGTCCATCTGTCTATCAATACCCCTTATCTCAAGAACGCGTGAAGGTATCGAGTTAAAATTAAAACCATATGCTCAAGATTTAAACCTTAAAAGCACCACGATACAGCCGCTTTTTAAATGACATTGTTTCTTTGGCAGGCGCTCAACACGGTAGCCCACCGCTCGCATAAAAGAAACAATGGTTTTTATTTAACAGATTAGGGCCTTAGGCGTAAAAATCATTTGAGAAAATTCATACTATACGTGACGATGACATGCCAGCTAATTATTTCATGAATTATTAATATTATGTACGGTCAGCCACAAGGATTTATACCCCTCTTCCGCTGCATAGAAACGTAGGCAGGGTGTCAACTAGCTCTGCACCTACCCTTTAACTTTAATACATAAGTACACCCAGCTACAACAATACATGGCCACTTCATGAATAAATGCAATTTTGCAGCTCGCTGTATGAAAAATGAGACAATCCTGAAAGATGTGTACAATTGTAAAACAATAACAAAATTTAAGCTTTTGTCGTTTCAAAATATCTAATGTACTTTTCTCAAATAAGAAACAATGCATCCCCAAATATCAAATTGAATCCACAAAGGCCGCCAACAACGCATCATTAGGCGGTTGGTTGGACTTTAGTTCGATACACGATTAATTACAGTGATACACGTATTAAGATAATTATATTGCGTGGTAAGGATGACTCGCACACCGTACCGTGCCCGGGATGCTTATTTTTTCTTCATTCTGTGCCTGACAGGGCAATTCGAACGTACACTGACATCTGAATGATATCTGAATGATGTCATTTAGTTATCGTACATTTCGCTCGTACTTGTCCGTACATTTAATTCAAATTCCAGTGTACGTTCGAATTCCTCCGTGTGTTGGTTAAGTAACTGTGACACTTTCGATGTAGGAAGAAAATAATTCACTGTAAAAACGAATTGAGTGGTACCAAAGATAGATATAACTCCGTAATAGATGGATACAGTCTAAGGAAAAAACGTGCCTCGAAAATCACGAAAATTTGATTCTCGATCAGATGCCGCCACTAGTTTTGGCCTACTCTCGTATAGGGGGCGTTGACGGTTTCGCTTGTTATTTATAATTTTAACGCATATCAGTGAAAGAACATCGGTCAAAATCATATAAAAATAATTAATGCAAATAAAAACATCACTTATCCAAATTTAAATACATTTTAACGTATTTTTATAAATCTTCATTTTTAGTTTTAAAGTATGTCGATAGATGGCAGTGAATTTACAGTGGTTACAAAATTTACTATGACAGTACCGCTCTATCTTATTATATCCTCTTTGGTGGTACGTAATTCCAAAAAAAAACTGAACTTAAATAGTAGACATATTTTGCTTTATTATCCATATCAATTTGTTCGCAATTTTTGTGTAAGCAGTGAGAATAAATTCTGTCTTCAAATTATTTATTTGCGTTGCATGTCCGTCTTTGGGTCACAAATTTACATATGTACGTATGTATACCAAATTTAACTTAATTGGTCCAGTAGTTTCGGAGAAAATAGGCTGTGACAGACGAACAGACAGTCAGACGCACGAGTGATCCTATAAGGGTTCCGTTATTTCCTTTTGAGGGTCGGAACCCTAAAAATAACAAAAAAAATAACCTACAGTTTTGAAGTCGGTTTAAAGCTAGCTTATATATAAGTATGTTTTCTTTTATATTTTTATTGGAAACTAACAACTTAAGGATGACTCACGTTAGACCGGGCCGTGTCCGGGCCGGAGCTTCCGGCGCTTTGTTTTCTATGGAAAGCAAAGCATCACGTGATCACCTGTCATGTCACAGAAAAGTAAGCGCCGGAAGCTCCGGCCCGGACACGGCCCGGTCTAACGTGAGTCATCCTTTATCCGGGAAAATTCGGCACGGTGTAGCTTCAGTCGCGTTGAAGACGTCATTTATCCAAGTAATTTTCAAGCTCATTTGCTCTCTAAGGATCCATAAAACTACACTTTGCTCCGTAATAATACAAAGATGTTGCTAAGAGTTCATTTGTAAAAGAGATAAAGTAATATTATGGATCTACGAAGCTTAATCTTGCAGTTTCGTTGCATTGCTTTATTTTCTGAGCTTATCTGCGTCGGACGGGGTATTCAATTTAGGCCCACTTGCACCATTCCACAATCCCGGGGACAACCGGTTAAACCTGGAGTTACCATTGTTACCAGTACAATTTTACATTAAAATAAAAAAATAAAAAATAAAAAAAATAGTTTATTTACTAAAAAATTATACATTGTTTTATTAACCTATGATCTCCACACTAGGCTAGGCCTGTCTTGTGGAGTCAGTTGATACAATTCCAATTTTTAATTAACATCTTCCTACGCTGAAGTTTTGACATTGTGCTAATACTAGGTGATACATATAGCTTAAAGTATTATATAAAAATAAAAACTTAATCTATACAAGATAAATCACAATTTAGGTTTAGTAAAGAAATTACATCAAGGCACATTATTACTGTTTACAATTAAATAGTAATAATGTGTAATAAACTAGGTGATACATATAGCTTAAAGTATTATATAAAAATAAAAACTTAATCTATACAAGATAAATCACAATTTAGGTTTAGTAAAGAAATTACATCAAGGCACATTATTACTGTTTACAATTAAATAGTAATAATGTGCCTTGATGTAATTTCTTTACTAAAATTAAGTTTTTATTTTTTTGAACTTTGGCGGGCACATTGGGTTAACGGTTTAACCGCTTAACCCCGGGTTAATGGGATGGTGCAAGTGGGCCTTAATAAATCTTCTCCTCCTTGCTTCGTTCTCCTCAGTGCTGAGGGTCGTGACCTCCTAATACGCGGAGCACATGATTCCGAATGGCAGATTTCCAGGCATTCCGATCTCTTGCTCCTTCTAAGGAATCATGGACCTTGATGGATAGCTTAATAAATCTAGCCCATGCTAATTTTATAATACTGGGAATAAATACCATACACTATACAGTGTCTGTATTTGACGTTTTTTACCTATAGCAATCGCATCATGATGTTAGGTTGTGGCGTATCCTCTGTCACTGTCGACCTTGTGCCACAATGTTCTAACAGATGGCGTTAGCTACCTAGACCGCAATTAGTTAGAAACCTACATCGCGCTTACGGATTTTCAAACTTCATTTACTATATATATTCCTTCTGACTACCTATCACTGGACTTCGGTTCCCAGGCATAACACTCACCTGAAGAGAGTAAGTACTCTCTATTGGCCCTCTCTACTTCCTACAAGGTAATCCACTGTTACCAAGAACTCTTTGATAGAGAAAGATAGTCTTATTGCGATTCCTATAAGAGGAAAGAGAAAATAGTGCCCTGCTTTGTCCTTATCACCGACCGAGTGGCATCATAGGTAGGAGGCGATGGCGAAATATCGAAATTTATAAGAGTGAAAGAGAAAACAATCCTATGCTTATATGAATATTCTTTCTCTAACCCGCGGTCGCTCGGTGGCGCGTCTATAACTACTAGTATATACTATGTATATGACTGTTACTGCTCGATATTAATCCGACCATAGAAATTAGTATATACAGTTTTATATATATATTCGTTATAGACATGAAACCGAGCGACCAGAGGTAAGAAAAAGACATATTCATGTATTGACAGTTTCATGTATGGCAGCATAATCCTTTTTCTCTTTCACTCTTATAATATTCAGTATTTCGCCATCGCCACCTTGCTATGATGCCATAATCCGACCATGAAAAAATGCCCGGTCGGGGATAAAGACAAAGCATGGCACTATTTTCTCTTTCCTCTTATAGTAATCGCAATAAGACTATCTTTCTCTATCAAAAAGGGGCCCTTGAATCCGACACATATACTCGATGTTCATTTTATATTATAGATCTACCACTTATATCATTCGGTTGGGTACTTATATCAAGAAGTTGCGCGGTGATTCTTTAGTAGAAGATAGCTAAGTTTCTGGCGATTCAGCGAGGAAACGCCGCCAGCGTAATGGGCTGGGGTGTTCTGTTTATAATGTGGTAATTTTTATAGGTAAGTTTACATTTAATTTAGTATTAATTTTAATTTATTTGTAGTTTTAGTTTATTTAATAAGTTAGTTTATAAATATATTTATGTTATTTAAGTTGATTTACGGAAATGAAGAATATAAATGAATTGAGTTTAGGGACTAAAACTAGTTTGTGTATTACATTTTTACTACCTATTTACTTACTAACAGTATACAAATCGGCTTCAGTCAGCCAAGCCTTCAGCCAGTTCTTAGCTGTCCATAATAATGTTAAATTTTAGACCTAATTATATAGCAGAGGCATAAGTCAATTCAATTCAAATGTAATGCCAAAACGCCCAAATTCGGTCCAAACACTGACTTCAAGGTTCACTATGAATGTTTGAATGAGTTTACAAATATTATTAATTATGTATGAGTATTTAGTTTTCCACCCAAGTTCAGCTGCCGCTTAATATTAATGACGTAACTTTAGGGTAATGTTTATAGAAAGTTTCGTTGGTCCGGCAACTATTATTGGTCGTAAATAAATAATACACGAGTACGTAGATGACTTTGTTTTCAATATACGTTATAAAAAAAATTGCAGATGAGTTAATTTTAAACAAGCAGAAACGTCTGGCGAACGATGCTATTAAGCTTAGAATGAATTTAAAAGTGGAAAAGTTACTGCCTTGGGTGAAACTTGAACTCACCCAAGCCGTGACTTCAAGTGCCCGTGTTGCGTTACTGGCCGTGAGTTCAAGTTTCACCCAAGGCAGTATTTTTTTCACTTTTAAAATTCTAAGCTTAACATATTGATGATTTCGAAGAGCGAAGGAGGGTAGACCTTGACAGTAAGCGAGATGCTCTAAAGGCCCGACCACCTCAGCCTTAACATCACTACGTTGACGGAGTCCTGACATGCCCTCGGTGTGGACTAGCACTGCAGGCGAAGATTGGATACTGCAGTCACATGAGGGCACACAAGCGAGTCGACCAGCTCAGTTCCCGCCGCTCCTAGACATAGACATATAAGGTACTCGCTGTGGCCGAAATTGGTCAGAAGAGAGATAAACAAACCCAGTTATCAATGTTGCAATTCATTGGGGTTGGCAAAACTACCTACCGAATAACTCCGTTGGTGCTTAACTTTGCCTAAGTAAAATAATAAAACAATAATTTTGCCATGAAATATATATCCATTGAATTCACAATAAACAGACTGCGTAATAATAGTTTTGAAGCAAAAATAAATCTATAACCTAACTTCGCCGCCCGATTTCAACTTCGCCTTATCATTTTTTTTATTAGAAAAATCATACTAAAAACTTATATCAAATCCTGAATGTTGAGCACCCAGATTACATTGTATATAGTAAATTCATGGATTTCGTTAAATTGTATAGGTAAAAAGCTAAAGTTCTGTTTTCCTAGGATAGCGGTGCCTTCATAATAATATAGCGGCCGTCACCATACAAAATAATACGGCCAGTTACTACTAGCCGTATTATTTTGTATGGAGATGGAGCTACCGCTCTTTCGGATTCGGGAAACATTCCGTTTTTAATAGTAGTAATTTGACAATACGATAAAGAAACAACACAAATTAGGCTTTGAACAGGAACCTCATGCAGTGTAATGGAAATGCTTAACGCTGGTTTTCAGTAGGGACCTAACTTAAAACTCCAAAGTGCCATAATGCGTATATTTGTGTAACCATCTTTCTGACATATGCGTCAGAAGCCAGCGCAATATCAATAATTACTTAGAGATAAAAAAAATCTCGCCTGTTTTAATATAATCTTCCAAATAACCTAGACATCCAATCCTTCCACATGACACGCCGGGATTACTCGTCACGCGGCGGCTTATCCGATTTGTCAAGGTTGACGAGGGCCTCATACATAGGCGTTTTCGATATACGCCAACAACGGCCTGACACTCTTTGATAGAGAAAGATAGTCTAATTGCGATTCCTATAAGAGGAAAGAGAAAATAGTGCCATGCTTTGTGCTTATCACCGATCGGGTGGCATCATAGGTAGGAGGCGATGGCGAAATACCGAAATTTATAAGAGTGAAAGAGAAAAAATCCTATGCTGCCCAAATTTTATATGAATATTCTTTCTCTTAATCCCCGGTCGCTCGGTGGCGCGTCTATAACTACTTGTATATACTATGTCTATGATATGCACCCACTGAAGATCCAGGCCCCGTAGCCAACATGAAAATAGCTTACGCTCCGTGGCGAACGAAACGCAACTGTCACTGTCTCACTAATATAAAGCGTTTCGTTGTCGTAACGCAAGCGATCGTCACCTTGGCTAAGCCGGCTGGAATGTAATCTTAAATGTGGTTTTTGATCTTATTTTTAGAATATAATATACAGGTTGGCTAAAAAATAAGTGCATTCCCGTTGCCAGGGAGGTTTTGGGATTATACTAAGCAACTTTTACTAGGGGACCAACCACGAAATCGCGGTAGGCAGTTGGCAGTAATGTCGCGCTGCAATACTGCTCCAGACTGAATTTCATTTCATTTATTTATTTGCGTCAAACACATAAAAATGCATGCAAATACAATTTAAAAATAAAAAACAGAGATCACAACAATACATATTAGAAATAATAATACACACTCACATAACTTAAAATTAGACAGGTAAGTTTAACATAAAAACTATGTAAAAAAACAATAATAATGTCAAATCAAATAATAGATTATTATAGTAAAACAAAATGCGTTAGAATTATAATAAAAGAGATGTCAGGTACATTGGTCAAAAAACTCATTTATGGAGTAAAAATGACGGCACAAAAAATATTATTTAACTGTTTTGTCAAAACGTTTAAAATCTTCTATACTTTTAATTTCGTCAGTCAATAAATTGTATACTCTTATGGCAGTATTATTTAAGCTTTTGTCAAAATTTACATAATGCTAGATGCTGCATTGTGCTGCAAGCGACGTCAAATAGGGTCATTTTTAGGATTCCGTACCTCAAAAGGAAAAATCTGAATCCTTATAGGATACTGAATCATTATAGGATCACTTTGTTGTCCGTCCGTCTGTCTGTCTGTCAAGACCCTTTTTTTTCGAAAACGCATGGAGGTATCGAGTTTAAATTTAAACCATATACTCAGGTCTACGGTCCCTTGAAGCTGTGAAAAAATCAAACTACTTAGTTTACTTAAAAAATATATATGGTCGTTTTTGCCGCAAAGAACGTATATTTCGACACTCAAGGGAATCAAAATTTATAGGGTCCCGTTGACCTAGAACTATGAAATTTGGCAAGTAATATCGTCTTACACTACAAGTACAGGGAAAAATATCAAAACTGTAAATATGCCATGTATGTAAAAAATATAAATAAAATAAGAAATAAGTTAAATTTGTACGGACCCTCGGTGGACGAGTCCGACTGGCAATAGTCCGATTTTTGAAGTGGTAATGCTAACGCTGGTGAAGTCTGAATCCGAACGGTACATTGACGGGCGCGCTGTAGCTGTCAAATCCTTTGATAAAATAAATTGCGAGTTGCGTTGCGACAGTGCGTTGTAAAGAACGTCATTCATTTAAAAAATCCCTTCAAAATGTGAATAGGTGCCATGAAGCCGATTCAAATTTAACGATTTGTTAAGGTTATCATTTTTGTTTCGATACGAGTACGACCTTTGGCGATCGCTCAGGCTGATTTGCTCATCTTCTTAGTATATGTTTCGCTTAACTATAAACTCGGATAAATCCATTCGACCCTCTCAGCTAATATCTACCCTATTACCTTTTCATAATACCAAAATGGCATAATCTGACAGATGGGTCTACCCGAGTTTGAAGTTAAACGACTCATATAATAAAATTATAGATGCGCACTACTAGAGTCAAAACTTTCTCCGGTTTCGTCAATACGTCTTATAACCACGTTATGACAAGGAGGTAAACCTCCGTCAAACCTAACTCAAATATAAACTTTATATTAACCTAGACCTAGCCAATTCAATTCAGGCAAATATTTATTGTCTATATAGTTTATGATTGATCGATGGTTAATAGAATTTAGTTGTGACTTAACTTCAATCATTTCGCCACATTGACTTATATATTACTTCGTAAATATGGATGGTATAGAAAGGATCGCAATCTCTTATGGCAGAATTGTTGTAAAAGTGACCGCGTTAAGCTTTAAATAATAGTTCCTAATCTCTCCGGTGGCGCTAGTTAGTCTCTGGGACATGAGTATAACATGAACCATATAAGGCAACAAATAACCTGACCAAATTACGTAGGTTGTTTTTGGTAGTATTTCGGTGTATGGTGGCGCCGCCTAATTACTGTTTTTTGATGGACACTTTTCATACATAGAGATTTGGCTCCTTTATACAGTCTCCATGTTCGTAAAGACAATACGGGCAATAATAATGATGCCAGTACAGCGGTTTCACGCACACGAATTCGAGCCAATCGTGCAGTCTAACGCCACAACGGGATTGGTTGATGAGTTCGCATCACGCGCGCGATTGGTCGCTACTTGTTGCGTTACACTGCACGTTTGGCTCGAATTCGTGACACCGCTGAACTAGCACCATTCTTAGTGCCCGTATTATGTTAGTGGCAACTGTAGAGTTAGACCAAGATAAGTCTGCACCTATTTTGATAGGACACGCAGTGCAAGTGTTATTTTAAACGTCAAACATTATGACGTATAAATAACACTTGCCCTGCGTGTGCTATCAAAATCGTTCCAGTCTTGTCTTGATCTTATTGGTTTTAGAATTTTGTATAGACAATAGTTACTTATGACAAACGTGTACGGTGTGTGCCGAAATAAACATTCAAATATTAGCTTTCCTTTTTTCTAATAAAGTTTTTTTATCACCTATAACAATCTCATGCTTATACAGTGCGTCAACCTTGTGGCACTGTAAAATAGTATGATAAATGTGTTTTTGCGTTTTCGTTGCACCCGTCGAGGCTACGTTAGTTCCGGGAATCGATGTGCATTTGCATTTGGCGCGCACATCAAAGTGTCCGCTTCACTGATACATGCTAACAGTGCACAGAAAATGCACAGTAGGCGACGATTTATTATCACAGTATTTGTACAGTTAATAGTGCCTCTGCCCACGACTTCATCAGCGTAGTAGACGTTATATAATGTGTCCCCCCCCCCCTTCTTATAATTATCTTCTTAGATTTCAATTTCCATTTCACTCACTTGGGGATGAATTCCTGGACAAAAAATATTCTTTGCCTTATTCCAGGTTATAAAAGATTCAAATCAGTTCCGCCGTTCTTGCGTATTGAATAATGAACTTGCAAATATACAAACATAACCGTTTAAGTATATGTAATAACTAAAGTAGGGTAAATGATGACTCACGTTAGACCGGGGCGTGGCCGGGCCGGAGCTTCCGGCGCGTTGTTTTCTATGGAAAGCATTACGTCATGACCGGGGCTCGGGAGTGCGACGGTGCGGGCACGGTACGGGCCCGGGTCGGTCATGCTATGTGCAAAGGCCTGACATCCCGGGGCCTCCTGACAAGTCAGAGACTCAATTCTTCTCTTGGGGTGGTATTCCACTTGTTCAAGATCTGTGTCCAATGTGCATTGCGTCTCACTCTCTTATTAAGCAAAATGTAAAACGCAAATACACGATGGACCAAGATTGGACAGATGGAATACCACCCTTCGCAATGTGCATGCCCGGGTGTGTCGGAATATATTTGCCAAAATAAGAAGGTTGCAAAACGTCATAAATTTGTTTCTTAAATATGATGGTTTAGATCATAAGTAGATCCTATGCTTTGGATAAAAACTACTTCAAGGATCTCCAAAAACACCTTGTTCCTTTGCCGCATTTTCATGCACCACTCAAGAACATTCTGTTCCAAGGGGAATAGAATCATTGAGATAATACCATGAAGACGAAATACTGTTTCCATTTGTCTACTGCGACACATCATTCAGTGCGTTCGTGCGTTCACGACAGGAGCAAAAGCATGTCAGAAACGAATGCTGAAATGCTGATAGATCGCTGTATCGCAGTATTCCTGTACGTTTTTAGTTACAGCAAAGATATATAGATTTATCAATTCTTTTTGGTTAGTTCTTATTGCAGTCATGATGGTGACAAGCGGCAGAACATTATTATTTAATGCCTAGCCTGCTGGACCACCAACTCAAATGAGTGTAAGATCATTTCAAAATACAATTTTTAAGGTTTGGATGTTAACTGCAGCTGATTACTGTTGCAGCATCTTGTTGCCGCCGCTAATATCCGTAAATTTCCTTGATAAAATGAGTGACGAAATGTACGTTATACTTCATCGCGGCAGTAATGCGGGGGCAAACATTACTCATTTTATCACGAAAATTGACAGCTACAGCGGCGACAACAACGACGTTGCAACTTGCAACAGTAATTGCAGCTGCAGTTGCCATCCAAACGTCACCTTTACTCTTTCTGCTAATTGGCACCGTGCGAAGTGCATGGTGGGGGTAAGAAAAACGATCGCATCGCATGTGGTGGTAAAATTAAGCACTAACGGAAGTTAGCGTCTTTAACATTTCATACAAGTTACATGGCTCGAAATGGAACTTTAATTTACGATTACTTTTACTCGTTGTCTGAGTACCCATAACACAAGCCTCCTTGGGCTTACTGTGGGTCTTAGTCAATCTGTGTAAGAAAGATTCCTATAATATTTATTTACTTATTTTTAGATATTCATTTAAATTGTATGGCGTAAGGGACCATTGTAATCTGTATGAAATGCCGAATATAACTAACGTATTTAATTTGATAATTATTATTACTGTATCCGTGTAAATAGCTTTACAAATACCGCATATTATGAAATCTTTTTGTAGAAGATAAGAATGGATATATTAGTAAGTTATCCTAAAAAGACAAACATACACCATTGCGGCCTTTTATGTAGACCAATAAAAGAGAGACAATTCCACCATACATTGTGTTGTTATATCTCAACGGATTGGACAGCGTTTTCGACTTTAACTCCAGATTTAACCGGTTAACCCCGGGTTAGTGGAATGATGCAAGTGGGCCTTATTGATTAAATAAGTACAATTATAGGTACATTGCCGTACAAAACTGTAAATACAGTTTGAATGTGGGATCCGCAATTAAATTATTTCATATTTTATATGAATGCCACTTCAATCAAATTCCACATATCTATTTCTATGAAATGCCTGCTTTAAATTAAATTTTAAACGATACAACTTCAAACGATTTCATCAAGATTACTCCGCGTTAAGTTTCAATTTTGACAAGACTTTAATTTCAATCGACAATGATATTCGGCCCGATCCAAATTGAATGGAATGCAATTACTTAACTTATTGTTTCAATTTTGTTATTACTGTTTATTCATTTTTGTTGTTACATTGTTTTGTAAAATAACAAAATCACGTTTCATTATACGTATTGTGTTACTTGTACTTGATAATTAAAATATGAATGAAGGCAAATACGTCCCTTTGCGTTAGGGCCTGTTTAGAGTTAGACATTAATCAGGGTTTTTTCGCGAGTTTATAAATTTTCTACTTACTTTTACTGGCAAATGTGTGAAAGAGGCAAATAGACAACACTCCGATTTCTTATTTTTTTTTTTTTTTTATTACAAAAAGGAAAGCACTTGACCGCAATCTCACCTGATGGTAAGTGCCGATGCAGTCTAGGATGGATCATGCTTACCTAAAAGATGTCTATTCACTCTTGATTTAAAAACACGACAAGGTCAAACCATAGGCTGCATTGTCCATAAAGCATCAGAGGGGTCCGTATCCGTTCACTTATTTGCTAATCCCGTATAACATATGACTGCAAAAATAATAAGATTTGATAATACTTTTGCCAATTTCCGCAATTTCTAGAGTATTAAATTACTCCGACGATAATTGAATTTATTTTTTTATTAATAATGGCTAATAATGGTTTTATTTAAGTACATTTCGAAATTAACGTAACTATTTATAGTCCATCACTGGCATTTGCCAGTTGATTAAATGAGGGTATTTTAGACTAGACTGTTTTTTAGGGTTCCGTAAACAAAGGAAAAAAACGGGACCCTATTACTAAGACTCCGCTGTCTGTCTGTCTGTCAGACTGTCACCAGGCTGTATCTCATGAACCGTGATAGCTAGACAGTATATAAATAATTATATTATTTAAGTGGGGCTCCCATACAACAAACGTGATTTTTTTGCAGTTTTTTGCGTAATGGTACGGAACCCTTCGTGCTCGAGTCTGACTCGCACTTGGCTTTTCTTCATAGAGAGCTTGCCTCAGAAAATGGTCAATGATTTCAAGAGCACCGAAACTATAGGCCGGGGCAACTCACTTACAACCCCTCTGGTGATGCGGGCGTCCATAGGTTACGTTAATCGCTTACCATCCGGCAATTCGACTGCTCGTTTGCCTCATATATCATAAAAAACGAGAATTAAATTTGGAGCGGTGGTGGCCGAGTGGATCTGACGTCCGACTTTCAATCAAGTTTTCGGAACTTATGTACAGTCGAGTTCATAAATATGTATACATATTTTCACTTTATTGCAAGGGATTAAGGTGAAAAAATGTATACATATCTTTGAACTCGACTGTACAGAATATTATTTGATATTTACCACTAGCTTTTCGGTGAAGGAAAACATCGTGAGGAAACCTGCATACATCCGCTACTCCGTTTGGTTACATCCTCCTAGCCTATAGTAGTCCATCAGTAATCATTTGCCACATATCATACAAATGACAGTGGCAATAATCTTCCTATTTTTTGGTAAGATACTGCACCTTTTTCTTAGATAAGTAACAGAACCTAATCTACCCTAATCATATCACTTAGCATAGTTGCTTATACCAAAGCAGTCGTGAAAACGCCTTACTTTTATTATTTTAAAACGCTGAAAAATGGAGCAAAGCTTATTTTTTTCATTAAGTCATAAATTGTAATCCTTGCAACAATATCGCAGGAAATTGCAAGTTTGTAACCTAATGATGTTGAACCTTTATAAGGGCACAATTCAAAATACCAGCATAATAATAAACGGGGCTAATCTCGTAGATACAAAGTTAGCGTAGCCAACATAACCCAGATACTGTAGCCACAGATAGCTTATTACTAGATGGAGCAAGCCTCTCGCCAAGTAGAGAGTGACCGAACAGAGTTCATCTTAAAACTTACCGAGCACGGACAAGAATGTTTCATTGCATCTTGTATATTTTAAGAATACATTTGCTACTGATTGAGATCACGTTATTTTGATTTGCTAAAGAATTCGACTTGCTCGCACTCACACAACCGAAGATGGGCTATTTTAGCAAAAAATAGTGCAGAATGCGCCTTAGTGGTGTTACTCGCAGTATAGGAATTGAAAAAGTATTATGGATGACTCATGTTGGAACGGTCCGGGTCCGGGCCAAGCCTTCCAACAATTCATTTTCTATGCCTGGTGATCGCTAGTCACGTTATACTTTCATCATCACGTGATCGCGTGAAAAGCTTTATTCAGGAGATTTAAATGCAAATAATTTACGAAATCACATAGCATGTCTATGTAGTATTCCAATGATAAGTACTTGACATCATTCCGACTTTGGTCGCACTTGATGTTTGTCAGTGAATCTTCTTAGGGTTCCGTACCCAAAGGGTAAAAACGGGACCCTGTTACTAAGACTCCGCTGTCCGTCTGTCTGTTTGTCACCAGGCTGTATCTCATGAACCGTGATAGCCAATAGACAGTTGAAATTTTCACAGATGATGTATTTCTTTTGCCGCTATAACAACAAATACTAAAAAGTACGTAATCCTCGGTGCGCGAGTCCGACTCGCACTTGGCCGGTTTTTTTTATTTGTGTGCTGTTTATAGGAGGCCATCTACGCCCGTAACACACGGGTGCGTGCAAATGACGTCAGTTCCGCTCAAACCGGATGCTACCACCTCCTGTTACTCACTCCTTGCTTCCGGCACCTGCTTTTCACAAAAGCACGAGCCATTTTCATTATTTAATCTGTGTTAATATGTCAGAATATTGTGTTAAGTTAATGCTCCGGTGTTAATGTAAATTCTGTTAGGATGAAAGTAAGTGTCTGTAACGTTTTACATGAGATTGCTCTTTGATAATAATTTTAATTTAATATATGAACAGAATAATGAATGTGGTGGCTAGCGCCCAAATAACCCCGACCCGATTTTGTAGTCGTATAAAGGTTGAATAATTTTTATCCGGCGAGATTTGAGCGTCTCTTATTCAACTTAAAGACGTAAAAAAGTTGAAAGAAAACTGACGTCTTTTCTGTGATCAATAATGTTCACGATTTGGGTACATTTTACCAAAGATAGATATAACTCCGTAATAGATGGATACAGTCTAAGGAAAAAACGTGCCTCGAAAATCACGAAAATTTGATTCTCGATCAGAGGGCGCCACTAGTTTTGGCCTACACTCTTATAGAGGGCGTTGACGGTTTCGTTTGTTATTTATAATTTTAACGCATATCAGTGAAAGAACATGGGTCAAAATCATAAAAATAATTAATGCAAATAAAAAAAATCATTTATCCATATTTAAATACATTTTATCGTATTTTTATAAATATTTATTTTTAGTTTTAAAGTGTGTCGACAGATGGCAGTGAATTTACTGGGGTTACAAAATTTACTATGACAGTACCGCTCTAGTATAAGTTACTCTATGATTTCCTCATACCTGACTTAAAAAGTAGAAGGTTGGAATATGCCTACAAGGGTCCTGCAAGAACTTTAAATTTGATTTGAACTAACATGAAGTTTAATTTGAACATACGAGTATGTCTGATTAATACGGTAGTTTTCTTTACCTACGTAAATGTTTATGCCAAGTTTTCATGTCTTTAAACATGTCGTTTTGAAATAAGAGCGAAACTTCTATTGTATGGGAGCAGCTTTTTTGTGGTGGATTCGTGTCTCATAAAGGACAATTGGGCAAATGGATGGATTGTATGGTAAATTGGCAAATCGAAATTTTATTTTAGTATCCGGGAAATCAAAACAAAGCTTAAAAGCTCCGTTTATTAATTAACAAAAATAGCCTATCTAATTAATAACATATTTACGATTTCACTGCCGCTCAACACTATCTTTGAAGAAAAGTGTCAGTCTATAACTTAACTTACATTGATCTAAACGGTGTCATAACCAGCAGTTACAATTTCATTTTCAAACTGCAAATGCCATTGAAAAACAATCCTTAATAACTTACCAAGTAAGATTAAATTTGTATAGCCAGTAAAATAAATATAACATCTGGAAACTAGATAGACGTTCCTTGGGTAACGATGAAGGTGCTCGTTAAGGAAATCTTTGCAATTTGTATGCTAAATGTTTTAATTGTTTCTATTTTACAGCGAAACTTGCAGCTTTAGAAAATTTTCTTGCATTTGTTTTATACTACGTCGGTGGCAAACATCATACGGCCCGCCTGATGTTAAGCAGTCTCCGTAGCCTATGTACTTACGCCTGCAACTCAGTTCCATGCACGTTGCCGACCACCGCACCCTCATTGAGATCTGGCAATCTTACTCACCGACAGGAACACAACACTATGAGTAGGGTCTAGTGGCTGCGGTTTACTGTAAGGTGGAGGTACTTTCCCAGTTGGGCTCTGCTCTAGATCTGGAATGACACCCGCTGTGCAGTGCCCTAAGCACACAAAGCGAGATGACATTCACAGTGCCCATATACCTCTCTTTTGGATGTAGTTTAAGGACATACTCGGGTCCATTTAAGGACTTACCCGGGTCCATTTAAGTACATACCCGGGTCCAATTCGAGAATTTCTGCGTAATTTACTAAGGTGATTTTTACATAGTTATTGGCATTGGTTTTTATGGCATCTTTTTTAACATTTTTCATATTGCCAGCCTATGCATATGTAATCCAAAATATGTATAAGCTTCAATTGCTTTATTTAGCAAACAATATGTATAGCTTTATTTTCCGGTACAATGCGAGAGAAATGAGAAAATGATGAACACAATGCATCCAAAGTTACAATAGCCTCGGATCAGCTCAGCCTATATTGTACATAATAATATATAAATAAAGTCTACCTAGAATTCATTTTGTTTCTCTCAGACGCATTAACGAAAACTTTATGCCATTAATCTTTATATATATAAATATAAAAAGAAGTTAATAAAACATCTACCTAAATATTTAGTTTGTTAAAAAAATCGGTAATTAAAGTTTTCTTAAAAAATGGCTTCGTAAAATGCAAAGTAAAATTCGTTTACCTTCACTACAGTTAATGTAAGCAAACTTTGTAACTAATCTAAAACTAGTACAAGATAATCAAAGTATTATTTTCGTCTTCGCTTATTACATTTTTTATTTAACTTTGAAAGAAATTCAACGAATAAACAATCTCAAGAATGCCGAGGTTCGTGCCTGTGAGGTTTTAAAGAAAAACACGTCTCTTGAAATTATATAATGGAATTTGTTTATCTTTTTGAGTTTTACCCTAAACTAAGGACAAAGTTTAAGGTCCATTCCATTTGCAGGTAATTAATTTGGAACCTGACACATGCGACGGGATTAAAATACAGCAGACCGGTGGGCGAATTTTAAAAGGCGGTATCTTGGCTTCTACAGGCCTTGTGATTTTAGATAATTGCCGGCTTAGTTGGTGCAATGCAACGAATTTAAGCGATCGACAAGCCGCACGGCAATGTAACGCAAATCGCATGCGATTATGGGTCATGTTTGCAGAGGCCAATTAAATAGCGAAGTACAAATGTAGTGCGTAATGGTTTTCCATCGTATTTTCTCGGACACGTTCGTATTTGTCATGCCACTTCATTCAACCTCAGTACTTTTAGTACTAAGACTGACTGAAATAGCAAAACACGTTAGTATGTTTCCGTGAAAATACGATGGAAAATAATCAGAGCTTGTAGGTGTTTTATACCGATCACTTACCTACTCGTAACTGCGAATGAAACCTTTTAACATGGTATTTTAAATCAAGGCTTACAGGCGGTATACAAATATTGACGAAATAAGTTTTTTGGTCAAATTTATCTATTGAAAAGTTTTAAGATTACTAAACAATAGCCGTAATTATATGTCAACTACAAATGTCATTCGCCGAACAACAAACATACAGGACGCACTAATTTTTTTAAACTGTTTAATTCGGACCATAAAAATCCATAGAAATGTTAGTCGAAACTTAAATTTAGGTACATTACAAACTATGTTAGTAATATTCGTACTTTATGTAGGTACAGAACAACAGGACAAGTTAGAGGCATAAAGACTTACCCTATTTGTCCCTTCCAGGGCTATAGTCCTTAGTCCCCACGCTAATAAACCAATGCAGATTGGTAAATGATCGGAAAAGTGGCAAGAAAATGGTAAAGAACAAGGCACCTCGCGTGCAAAAGCAATTCTTAGCAGCTACAGTAGCCATCAGATATATCAAAGCGGCCGAGGTACAAAAAAATATCTGAACGCGCACTCTAGCGCCGTGACAATACACGCGTGTTCAGATATTTGTGAGCACCTCGGCCGCTCCGATATGTCTGATGGCGACAGTACCTATGCATGCGCAGAGAAATGTAGGTACCTGCTGTAATTTTACCCTTCTGTGAAATTTCTTTAGGAGCTCTAATTACGTTATTAACATAAAATTAAAAGCTTGGAAATTTAACTTGACAAAGCACCAGGGAAAAGTAAAAAAGAAACAATTTTAAGTAGGTCCAACGGGATAGAGCAATGACTTAACAAAGTACTTCTTTTTATCAAAATAATAAAAGGAAACCTCGTTCAATAGATTAATTAATCGAGATGAAACCGGTAACTTTTGTAATTTTGTTTCGCGGAAGTTTTTTTTGTTATTATTGCGATTTTACAAATAAAAAAACCGGACAAGTGCGAGTCGAACTCGCCCACCGAGGGATTCGTTCTTTTTAGTATTTGTTACATCATCCAATGACATTTTATTAATAATAGACGCGTAACGTCATAGACATAGTATATACAAGTTATACCAGGGGCCCATTTCTCGAACGATATTAGACTAATGTTGTTAGTGTGTTGTAATGGAAACTCATATGAATTGACAGTTTGTGGACTAATAATATTAGTCTAATATCGTTCGCGAAATGGGCCCCAGGGGCCCGTTTCTTCAAAAGCTTGTAACTTGTAATACAAGCGGATGTCACTTTTTGACAGCTTTTGTTAGAAACAGGACTTCCACTTGTATTACAAGTTACAAGCTTTTGAGAAACGGGCCCCAGGGGCCCATTTCTCGAACGGTATTAGACTAATATTATTAGTCCACGGACTATCAAGTCGTATGGGTTACCATGGCGACACACTAATAATATTAGACTAATACCGTTCGAGAAATGGGCCCCAGGGGTAAGAGAAAGATACATTCATGTATTGACAGTTTCATGTATGGCAGCATAATCCTTTTTCTCTTTTACTCTTCTAAATTTCGGTATTTCGCCATAGCCTCCTTGCTATGATGCCCACATGATGCCATAACCCGACCATGAAAAAATGCCCGGTCGGTGATAAAGACAAAGCATGGCACTATTTTCTATAGGAATCGCAATAAGACTATCTTGCTCTATCAAAGAGTGTCAGGCCCTTGATGTGAATGTACAAATTCGGTCTCCGTTTAGGTACGCAATAGGATTTTAACATTACTTCTCCCGTACTCACTCAACCAATATTAATAACACGGCCTGGGATACAATTATTCTCACCTGGCCTTTCATATTTTTCAAATAAATTACCTTCGACTCCGGTTCGCTGCGCGTTACTTCGAATTCATTGCCTACTTAATATTAATACTAGCGGGGTTAGGATAATAAGCTTATTTTTAATAGACTTGTTAATAATACTAACTATTAAACTCGGTAAAAATATCCTGGGGCCCTATTCGAGATGCACAACTGTCAGTTTCGGCTTCAACATCAGTTCAACATTGGAATGAATCATTTGTTCATCAACCGTGGAGAGTATCATTTGGTACAACCAAAACTCATTCATTGAAAAAATTATTCAACAAAAATCAACTTTGTTTTCTTACTACTATACGGTTTAAAATGGCTCTGAACTCGTCGTGGTTCGGTTTGGTTTCGTTGTCACCTAACTGTGGATTGCTAATGTCAAATTTACCTATTCGACAACACACGATTTCTTCCATTCAACTGAAGTTCAACACGTAACGTCACTTAACGCATGTCGAATACCGCTCCTTTATTTTGTCTTTAGTCGGAAAACTATACATCTTAGGGTGCAATTTTGTTCCTTTATTACTTTTCCATTTTAGTTCAAGCACCCACTGTGATGTCTGTGATCATTGAAACAGTTTCTAAATTTATCAGTTTCAAGTTCAATTTAATTTTGATACTGTGTAGGTGTCGATTGGACATCGATAATGTAAATCCTGTGAAGCGGTGGGTCGCAAACTTCGAGACATTAAATATCTTAAAAGTTTAGACTGATGGGTGGTGGGACACATTATCAGCAATTAGTGGGCTTCAATCATACTTATTAACAAAGTGTGCTTGCTATCCCACGCAGACGTACGTACGTAGTTACATAAATAGACACGTCTTTATGTAGAAAGCAATCAATGATTGTAGGTACTTACCTAGGTCGATAAAGTTATATCTCTATTAGTAAAACCTGGAGGCTGATACGAATATAACAATTAGTTAAACTTTTGATTTTGTTATGATACGACGTGAGTGATCTTCAAAGTCGTATTATAACAAGATCAAGAAAATAAATCAATATCGGCCTCAGAGGATTAGCGGAAGTAACCCGGCGGGTTATGTTTTCTGAAATAAATGTTTTTTTTAAATGGAAGTAGCGAGTGGCAGCTGTATCTATTTACTTTCGGTGCTTTGCTCTATACACCACTTTTCCAGCTGTACACACAGCTGCATAAGTGCATATACCCTTTACGAATGGAATTCATTCATAAAATGTGTAGGTACGTACTTTGGCAGCTCACTGTACACAGATCATGGACCTGGTTTTACTTTCAAGGGAAAACTGATGTCTTTAAGAGTCCCCGGCAAGCTCGGTTCTCCATACAAACGTAGTTACGCTCTCATTTTAAAACGACTGGTTAGATTGCTCTGAAACTTTGTACTTACAATAGGCTAAGGTATATCTATGCCTGTAATTAGTTTATGTAGCTTCAGATACCATAGTAAAAAAAATACAGCGAATTTAAATTTTTCATGCAAAACTTGTTTCTGCTCTATTTTGTATTCATATTCATATTTGTATATTCATAATAATTCATATTACATGTCGTTTGTTTGTTTGTTTTATATACTAGAGCTATAAAATTACATGCATAAATATACCTCATGTCATTGTATGTGCAAAGTTTCATTACAATCCAACACGTAAACGTCATCACGTAGTTTTAAAATGAGAACGAAACTCCGTTTGTATGGGAACGTGAAATTCGACCGAGCTTGCCTTGCGGGGACTCTTTTTCATTAAATCATTCGAACTAAAGATCTAAAGAAATTCATATAAGTCGAATCTATGTAGTTTAAGTTTTCCATCAATATACTATTATTTTTATATATTTCAACAATGAATATTCAATTCTTTATTACCTCCATTATATTTTTTATTACGTCAAAATACATTAACAAATTCCTTACCATATTTCACCAATTTCCATAAAGCTAAATTCATCCAATGGAATTCACAAAAATTTCGCGCAAATCATAAAGGCAATTTCAGAGAAAAAAGTGCCATCACTCGTCAAGCAGAGAGATAAAGCATATAATTTACGATGCTTTTAGTACTAATGGTAAAAGGCTTTATTGTGGAGCCATCATAAAATCAAGCAGAAGGTGCTACTTCACCCGAAACGTGGGTTCAGGTGTAGAAAATATGATACCAACATGAACGGTCGGTCGACCTGGTTTTTTTGTATACTACGTCGGTGGCAAACAAGGATACGGCCCGCCTGATGTTAAGCAGTCTCCATAGCCTATGTACGCCTGCAACTCCAGAGGAGTTACATGCGCGTTGCCGACCCTAACACTCCTCTCCCTCGAGCTCTGGCAACCTTACTCACCGGCAGGAACACAACACTATTAGTAGGGTCTAGTGTTATTTGGCTGCGGTTTTCTGTAAGGTGGAGGTACCTCCCCAGTTGGGCTCTGCTCTAGATCTGGAATGACATCCGCTGTCCTGTGCCCTACCACACAAAGCGAGATGTCATTCACAGTGCCCATACCTCTCTTTTGGACGTAGTTTAAGGACATACCCGGGTCCTTTTGGACGTAGTTAAAGGACATACCCGGGGTGATGTATTGATAGGCGGATGTGGTGGACGCTGATCTGCGCAAGCTCCAGGTTCAAGACTGACAAGAAACTGCACAGGACCGGGATCAGTGGCGAGTAGTCGTGTTGGAGGCCAAGACACACTTTGGGTCGCTGCGCTAGAAGTAAGAGAGAGAGGTGTAAGTAACATGAAAGGACCCAATCAAATCCATAAACTACGTCCAAGAGCTGCAATAGGCACAGCAAAATGAGAATTTAAAATTTAGAGTTAGTAGCTGTACTAAGGAGTGCTTCACTTTACAAAAGCTATGCTATGCAGATATTTATTATTATGTATTGCTGTGAGAAGGGAAGATGGCAGTTTTCTTCAATCTCGACGTTTTTTCGGAGTCTAAAACTGCCATCTTCCCTTCTCACAGCAATACATAATAATAAATATCTGCATAGCATAGCTTTTGTAAAGTGAAGCACTCCTTAGTACAGCTACTAACTCTAAATTTTAAATTCTCATTTTGATGTGCCTAATGCTCTTGGACGTAGTTTATGGATTTGATTGGGTCAAAAGCTCACCGTCTGCGCTGGTTCGGCCACGTTTTGAGAATGGAGGAGGATCGCGGCGTTAAAAGGGCGTACTTGGGACGCCAGGTGGGGCGGAGGCCGATCGGACGTCCCAGGTATCGCTGGGGCGATGCTGTTGGAGTAGATTTGAGCGCTCTTCATGCCGATAACTGGCGGGAGATGGCACAGGATCGAGACGACTGGCGTACCTATATACTCGTGTCGGAGGCCAAGACTCATTTTGGGTCGCTGCGCCATTAAGTAAGTAAGTAAGTATTGTTGTGTTTTTTGTGATAAGTAAGGTTCCCAAAGCCACCGTGGATACACTGTGTTGGGTGTGAGAAGACTGCATTTCTTCCATAAAATGTATCATTATTCCTTGTTAAAGGCACTTTTTAAGGTACGCGATGTGCTTTGTTATAGTGCTCTGGTTGACATTACATTGTTTCGCTAGTCGACGTATAAAATATGATATTCACCAATATAGAGCGTGTAGCATACGTGTGAAAGACATGAACAGAGAGTCACTTGAAATTGTTGTCATATTTATAGATCTGAATACGCTTCCGGGTGAGATCTTTAAGTATCCGATGACATGACGTTGGAGACCAAACGTTTTGCGCGTTACATTGCTTAGTTTGTACAACGGTTATAGGTAGAAATGGCAAATAATTTAGTCCATAGTTTAACAATTAGGGCCGATACAGACGGACTGCAACCTCACTGCAATTTGTATGAAAACTGCACTCCAACTGCAATGTCACCGTGCAGTTCTCATACAAGTTACAGCCGGGTTGCGGTCCATGTTCCTGCCTTTACTGTATAGGTAAAGCCTGACCAGGAATATACAGGTTGTCCCTAGCCATTGGACACAGCCGAAATGTACATATGCATTTAGAACTAGTATACAAAGTATCATAACAACCGGTGTAGCGGTTACGAAGAAATTAACAAATTACGATTTTTTACTTTGGAGCAGCCTGTATGTGTTAGTAGCTCCTGAGGTAATAAATAGTATGAAACTTTCTTCGACCTTTTTGATTGTCTTTTTTATTTATGACACTAATATAAATTTTTTGCAGGAATTTGTTGAAAATCTATTTAATTTGTTATAAAAAACACCAAAGAATCTTTTAGGTTTGTTTCAGTGGTTTGACGGATTCTAAAAGACTATTAAAGAAGCATTGTACTCAAAAATAATATTACCTACCGTCGTTTAGAATAGTCTCCCATAAATTGGCTCTCGCAAACGACATCTAAGGTTTCTGTGAATGAAAGTCATTTATGTAATGCCATTTTACATTAACGTACATTTCGCTGAAGAGGAGTTTCCATGTTTACGAGTATTTTATTATTTGATTTACGTTTTGGAATGTTTCCTTTGTATTGCGATGAATTTTATTGGAATGATTATTTTAGAAATCTATAAAGGTATGTAAATGTAACATGTTCTTTTTTCTCACCTATTATATGACTTAATATTGATTTAAGCTAACACGATTTAACACGTGATAGGTAAAATCATGAGCGCGTAGGTAAAATCCCGTTTTAATTTAAATAATAATATTATTTAAATTAAAACGAGCTCAGGATACCGCGGGTCAACCAGAGGTCCCACATTAAGATCCCCACAGTCGAGCGCAGGCCTGCCATTCTGCCTTTTGTCAGGGGGGTCACGGACAGGATCAGCCACATCTTGAAGCGTGCTTCTATAAAAACATATTTCAAGCCAATGAAGAAGATGTCACAATTCCTGAGGCCTGTAAAATGCAATACCCCTCTACAGACTGCAGGAGTGTACAGGCTGGACTGTAAATGTGGCCTATCATATGTCGGGCAGACGAAACGGAGCATTTCCACTCGGGTGAAGGAACACATAGCTGATGTCAAGCACCGTCGACCTAGGTCTGCTTTCTGTGAGCATGTCATGGATAAAGCCAATCACTCAATCAAGTTTGATAAGCCTCTGGTTCTTGCCAAGGAGAAGCGTTACATACCCAGAATGCTGCGCGAGGCCATTGAGATTAAGAAATATCCAAACTTTAATAGGGAAGATGGCTTTTCTGTACCACCAACTTGGGATCCTGTAGTCCATCTGATAAAGGAGCAAGCGAGACATAGACTGTGAGACCTTAGTGTTGGATGATGCTGGACATTCTGATGTTTTGAAAAGATGTGTCCCGCCGAGTTTGTTGCCGGTCCCATATTGGGATACCCTCCTACAATTTAGGAGGGAATTAAATCTTCTCGGGTCCGTGATGTAGGGTTGGAGCCGGCATAGTTTTTATCGCGTATATATATATATATATATCTTTACTTGAAAAAAAAAAAAATTATATTGTATAACTAGCCTTATGAACCGATTTTGCATGTACAACCAGCCTTAAAGTTTGTAGTCAATGATTGTTCATTATTTTAGTATGTGGGTATTTTTGGACTTTGTAATTTTTCCTCAGTCACCCGTTGACCACGAACGCTGTAAAGAGTTCGAAATGTCGGGATGTATTATAAATTCAATATACGCGATATAATCCGATTTCATAGTTTTATTTCTTAAAATATTATGTTCAATATGGCCTCGTCTACATTTTTACACGACTGCCCAAAAATGAGAGTGTAATGTTTTCAGCGTTCATGTTTGTATGTATATATGTATGTGCGTTTCTAGACAATATGTAATGCCAACACACACACAGTTTATTTGATGTTACTACTACTGACGTAAAATATATTTATCCTAACAATAAGTTTGTGACACAGCTCACATTACTGTCATAGGTAAATGCATTTAAACTATGTATTCTGTGTAATAATTGTGTGTTCTTAATGTAATTACCATCGTAGTTATTGGTTGGTGTAGTCAAATATGATAGTGATTACATGAAATTAAAAGACTCGTTTATTTTATAAACATTTATTGAATTGCAATTTATAATGTGGACCAAGTTAATGCGCACACTGGTCTTCTCTATATTCCTGTATGGTTCGGAAACCTGGACTCTGAAAGCGAGTACTCGGAGTAGATTTGACACATTTGAGTTGAGATGTGGCGTTTGCGCAAGATGTTGGGTATTCCTGGGACGGCGCATGAATCACACGCAGTGCAAATGAAGCACACGCAGCGCAAGTGTTATTTTAAACGTTAAACTTCTATGAAATTATGAAATTTTGACGTAAGTATACATCCAGTTCAAAAACAATCATAGGTAATTGAAAAAACACTAAGTAAAAACCAATAAAGAAGTAAACGGAAGAGCTAATAACGTTTAAGGGATTTTATGAGCCCTAGTACCCCATATGGTGGGGTAAGACGATTTCGTTTCGACCAACATCATGCCCGTTAAATGGTTATCCTTGAACGTGTATCCACCAGGATGAGGAGCACATGATTGGCGCTGTATGTACAGGGTCCAATGTCCGTCACTAAAGTGCATGTACGCAAATGCTAGTATATTTAAAACTAGGCGGCGAGGCTCCACGATATATGCGTAGTCATTAAACTCCACGGCGTAAGTTATAGGTCCGCCTTTTTCCGCTTCAGACAAATTGTTGAATTGGGCCTCTCGACCGCCTTCAACGTTTCTCGTCATGTGGTCTGGTGGGCGCCTCATGACGTGGCCATACCATCGTAGTCGATTTTCGGTGAGCTTTTCTTCGATTGGCCTTATTCTGAAACTGCCTCTAACGTGGATATTCCAAATATGATCCAACAACGTTACTCCGCCAGCCCATCTCAGCATCCTCATCTCCGCAGCATGCAGTTTAGCGACTTGTTCTTTTTTGAGTGGCCAACACTCAGAGCCGTATAATATAAAGATATTAAGTAGGTACATAATAAGCTAAAATAATGAACAACAAGTTTTACCTACACGTGTTGCACAGTGCCTATGTGTAACAGTAGGTAGTTATTCGTTTCGCCTTTTGATTAAAAATACATATCATGGCGCGTGTAAAGTGTGTACTTAATTACTGACGTGACCCGAGAACAGACAGACACGGTACGGGAAAAACACTTTCGCAGACAAAATAAAACAAATATTTGCTACATATGTTATTTTATTTGCACTTACGAATTTGGCTTTGAGTTTGAATGATATTGTTAATTCGGCTCTATATATATATGTGTAAATATATTACGTTCAGTTCAGCCATGATAAATACATTCCAAAAAATAATTACAATAACTGATTTAAAATAGCGGTCGCCGGTTTAACCTTTTATATTTTCATTTTTTGTGTTTCCGACAGCCAACGTGGCAATGATAGTTCTATTCGGCCAAATAATTAAAAAGAAAGAGATTATTATATTTAACCCCTTGCCGAAATTTTAATAACCTGTAACGTAACAAAAAACCGGCCAAGTGCGAGTCGGACTCGCGCATGAAGGGTTCCGTACCATTACGGAAAAAAACAGCAAAAAAATCACGTTTGTTGTATGGGAGCCCCATTTAAATATTTATATTATTCCGTTTTTAGTAGTTGTTGTTATAGCGGCAACAGAAATACATCATCTGTGAAAATTTCAACTGCCTAGCTATCACGGTTCATGAGATACAGTGTAGTGTTTTACCTTGCATGCTTGGATTACTTCTCTGTAACTCCTCCCTTCTTTGGTTTCTAGCGTAAGAATCCAATTGATCGAACCTTTTAAAATTGCATTCCCTGGCTCCAATTAAATTACTATTTTCTTGATCTGCGCCTGAAAATCACAGGATAACGTTACGGAGATGCTTAAAGCTCTCGCGAACTTTCCTGTCGCGTGCGAAGTCTGAAACCACTGCCCCGCTTGCTGTTTCATAATTCCTGAAACTTACCTTGCTGTTTTTCTAATCATTTCATGTTTTTATAATAATTTCAAAGCTAATCGACCTAAAATTCACTATAAATTTTCCTTGACATATTTGTTTCTTTGTTTCGACATAATCCGTCAAACTATTAAATTACTCTAAATTCCTTAGCATGAAGTTTAGGTCGTATAGTTTTCAAGTAGTTTGTTCTAAATTTTACCTAAAAATTGCTACTGGTGAACAAATATTTTCAAATATTTTCAAAATTAATAACGAAGTAAAGAAGAATTCTAGAAAATGTTATTGCTAGCTATATAAGCGGCCCAGCGGACATCTGAATTCAGTTTGCTTCTAGTTCCCAACAAAGGAACATCAGTTGTAAGGGTCCGTGCGGGGCCAAGCCAGGCCCCGCACCATCAAGAAACCCTCGATCGCGCTCCTTAAAGGTTACCTGTGTTCCTGGCGAAGTCTGGCGCTCTCTGCACGCACCCAAGTCCGGTGGTGCTTTGCAGTTGCTCTAGCGGAGCGCCTCGTCTCCTAGGCGCGCGCTATCGGCGCGCCTCGCCTCAACAGGCGCGTGCTGTCACCGCGCCTCGCCCGCTATCGGCGCGCCTCGCCTCAACAGGCGCGTGTTGTCACTGCGCCTCGCCTCTTTGAAGAGCGTGCTTATCAGCGCGCCTTACCCAGCGCGCCTTACCGTGCGCGCGCTATCAGCGCGCCTTACCCAGCGAGCCTTACCGTGCGCGTGCTACCAGCGCGCCTTACTGTGCGCGTGCTGCCAGCACGCCTCACCTTTGCGCGTGCTATCTGCGCGCCTTACCTTTGCGCGTGCTATCTGCGTGCCTTACTCTTGCGCGTGCTATCTGCGCGCCTTACTGTGCGCGTGCTACCAGCGCGCCTCACCTTGCGCGTGCTATCTGCGCGCCTTACCTTTGCGCGTGCTATCTGCGCGCCTTACTGTGCGCGTGCTACCAGCGCGCCTCACCTTGCGCGTGCTATCAGCGCGCCTATCCGTGTGCGTGCTCCTGCCTTGCACGTGCTATTAGCGCGACTATAAACTTTATTTTATTCTTTTTGTAATTTAAACCATCTGTAGCGTGTCATATTTAGACAATAGCCGTTAAATAAAGAACCTACCCCTGTTATATCTATCTTTTCCTTTCTACCTCCTCACTCCCAGCTCCGTTACTCACTCCTCCAATATACGTGGAGGAGGGAGTAACGTGACAGTTTTGGCGCCCAACTTTTAAATTTACCGGCTTTCTTAACCCACTAAATTCTAAATTATAGACAGAATCCGTGTCTTTAAATCTTAAATAACTTTTCGGCCTCTTTCTGTTTAATTTTCTATTTCCTTAGTCAATATGGCACGTTTTTTAGATTATCTTATTATAGCAATCAGACTAGATAGCTACTTTTTTTATCACTTTTATTTCTAATGATGTATTTTTCATAGGTCTTTAACTTTATAATAATTGTACTTCTTTTACTCTTCAGCTCAGCCCGTCCTCCTCCTCCCCTTTGTCCTTCTTCAAGCTCGTTTTCATTCTTCATTAACTGCCATTTTCCATTTCTTTCATTTTGTGTGAGTGTGTCATCTGTAGATATTTCTTCATATTCTTGGGTGGCTTAATAAGCCAGGTGCCCTTCTTTTTCTTTTCCTCACCCTGCAGAGCGGTAGTCCAACTCTGAAGAAAAAAATAAGCCTTATGGTCAAACACTACTTTTTTTTACTCTACTGTGGTAGGTCTACCCCTACCACAACCTAGAAGTAGGTTCTACCCCTACTCTCTATTCTCTCGTCGGCTCTAAACCGACTAGAACTTGTACATAAACTTATCTTCGCGGAGCGGCTGACTACTCCCTTAAAATAAGCCTTAGGTCGTTCATTATTATCTTATTATCTTTTCCAGTGGAGCGGCTGACTACTCCCTTCTATAAAGAAGCCTCAGGTCATAGCGAGGACTTCTTAGGAGTGTGCGTCATAGAGCGTGAACCACATCCCCTTCCTTTGCCAGAGACTTATGAATGCGTGATTATGACAGGAGATGTATGAGTGCAGGGAAGTTCCTCGATCTATTCATCTTCTTCTCCATTATATCACTCATCCTCTCATTCGATTTATTCATCCCCATTAACGAGCTTGCTCTTTCTTTCTTCTGACTTACTGACTTACCTACCTACTTAATTACTTACCTACCTACTTACTTACTTACTTACCTACTTACCTTACTTCCTTTACTTTCCCCTAAACTCTTCACAAAAAAAAAAAACTTTTCCGTTTAAGATTACGACAAAGTTTTTTTTCCGTGGTTTTTGGGGTAATGTAGTGTTTTACCTTGCATGCTTGGATTACTTCTCTGTAACTCCTCCCTTCTTTGGTTTCTAGCGTAAGAATCCAATTGATCGAACCTTTTAAAATTGCATTCCCTGGCTCCAATTAAATTACTATTTTCTTGATCTGCGCCTGAAAATCACAGGATAACGTTACGGAGATGCTTAAAGCTCTCGCGAACTTTCCTGTCGCGTGCGAAGTCTGAAACCACTGCCCCGCTTGCTGTTTCATAATTCCTGAAACTTACCTTGCTGTTTTTCTAATCATTTCATGTTTTTATAATAATTTCAAAGCTAATCGACCTAAAATTCACTATAAATTTTCCTTGACATATTTGTTTCTTTGTTTCGACATAATCCGTCAAACTATTAAATTACTCTAAATTCCTTAGCATGAAGTTTAGGTCGTATAGTTTTCAAGTAGTTTGTTCTAAATTTTACCTAAAAATTGCTACTGGTGAACAAATATTTTCAAATATTTTCAAAATTAATAACGAAGTAAAGAAGAATTCTAGAAAATGTTATTGCTAGCTATATAAGCGGCCCAGCGGACATCTGAATTCAGTTTGCTTCTAGTTCCCAACAAAGGAACATCAGTTGTAAGGGTCCGTGCGGGGCCAAGCCAGGCCCCGCACCATCAAGAAACCCTCGATCGCGCTCCTTAAAGGTTACCTGTGTTCCTGGCGAAGTCTGGCGCTCTCTGCACGCACCCAAGTCCGGTGGTGCTTTGCAGTTGCTCTAGCGGAGCGCCTCGTCTCCTAGGCGCGCGCTATCGGCGCGCCTCGCCTCAACAGGCGCGTGCTGTCACCGCGCCTCGCCCGCTATCGGCGCGCCTCGCCTCAACAGGCGCGTGTTGTCACTGCGCCTCGCCTCTTTGAAGAGCGTGCTTATCAGCGCGCCTTACCCAGCGCGCCTTACCGTGCGCGCGCTATCAGCGCGCCTTACCCAGCGAGCCTTACCGTGCGCGTGCTACCAGCGCGCCTTACTGTGCGCGTGCTGCCAGCACGCCTCACCTTTGCGCGTGCTATCTGCGCGCCTTACCTTTGCGCGTGCTATCTGCGTGCCTTACTCTTGCGCGTGCTATCTGCGCGCCTTACTGTGCGCGTGCTACCAGCGCGCCTCACCTTGCGCGTGCTATCTGCGCGCCTTACCTTTGCGCGTGCTATCTGCGCGCCTTACTGTGCGCGTGCTACCAGCGCGCCTCACCTTGCGCGTGCTATCAGCGCGCCTATCCGTGTGCGTGCTCCTGCCTTGCACGTGCTATTAGCGCGACTATAAACTTTATTTTATTCTTTTTGTAATTTAAACCATCTGTAGCGTGTCATATTTAGACAATAGCCGTTAAATAAAGAACCTACCCCTGTTATATCTATCTTTTCCTTTCTACCTCCTCACTCCCAGCTCCGTTACTCACTCCTCCAATATACGTGGAGGAGGGAGTAACGTGACAACAGCCTGGTGACAGACGGACGGACAGACGGACAGCGGAGTCTTAGTTATAGGGTCCCGTTTTTACCCTTTGGGTACGGAACCCTAAAAAGGACAAATCGTATATTTTAGCCTCATCCAACCTTAATAGGTACCTAAGAAAGTACACATGACGTACAAGATATTATGATTAGGTATATGAGGACATAGGTTATGTAAAACATACCCTCAAAGCCGCTACACTTAGGATGTTTCGGCTCAATTACAATTTTTAATTTATTCATTCTGTATTAAGCTTTCAAGGATAATGATGCCATTTTAAAAAATGGGGCACTTCGGAAAGATATTAACTGTCTGATATCTTCGGTAAATGGTTTGGCAAATTACATTTAAGGCGATACGAGTAGGTACTTCTACTTTAGTACCTCGAGCTCACATTTCTTACTCTTTTAATCTACGAAGCTGTATGAAGGGGTCAAAGTGTTTCGTTTAACGTCTATCTCTGCCTGCGCTATAGGGAGCGTGGCGTGCATGAACTATAGACGGCAGCACAGACATCCCCTATTCATTGGCGCGAAGCATTATGTCGTTTCCATTTTTAGGCTTCCGTACCCAAAGGGTGAAAACGGGACCCTATTACTGTCCGTCTGTCCGTCTGTCCTTCTGTCACCAGGCTGTATCTCATGAACCGTGATTAGCTAGACAGTTGAAATTTTCACAGATTATGTATTTCTGTTGCCGCTATAACAACAAATACTAAAAACAGAATAATATAAATATTTAAATGGGGCTCCCATACAACAAACGTGATTTTTTTGCAGTTTTTTTCCGTGATGGTACGGAACCCTTCGTGCGCGAGTCCGACTCACACTTGGCCGGTTTTTTTAGATTTAAGCCACTAGATAGCAGACCTATGACCATACTATACTATACCAGACCATACTATGCGAAATAGAGCCAGCGTGCAAGTGTAGGGGGCAGCACCTGCTTAGAAGCGTGAATGAGGGCTACCGTTTTTGTGCTCACCAGTTGGCGCCACTGTAGATGTAGGTCCAGAAAAACATCTCAAAATTCTTCTATGCTTATTTTTATAAAATCAATACGTTTTAATATATGTACACAAAGGTATTTTAACGTCTGCCATTTTTTCAACCTGTATAATTTTGCATATATTTTAGTTAGCACTTTTTTTTTTAAACCACTAACATTTATTGAGCTATATATATTGTTTACCATGATTAATCAAAGATGGACAAATATTTACCACAATTATGAATGAGGAGTGAAAATTCCCGATAAAAAAGCTTTAACCCCCAAAACTTCTATGCATTTGACATTTTGAAAGACCTCCATCTAAACTAGCGCCCCTAGCGGCAAAATTAAACGCGGTAACCCTCATTATTTTCGCTTTCGATTCAGGTCACGAGATGGCAGACCCTCTAACAGGCACCGTCTCTAAATGAACTGCATACACAAATTTAATATTTTGAAAGTCAGTAATATATTTAATATTGACTGTCTTTATTGCTCACTAGTCAAAGAGTAGATTGTACAACAAGGGCATAAAGCGATCCATTTTTATGCGAGGCAATTTATTGGTCCGAGCTTAGCGAGACCCAATATAGTCGAGGATAAAAATGGACATTTATGCCTGTTCACTTCGATTGTAAGTAAAATATACAAAAATACCAATATTTTAGGTTATTTTACCATATTTATTCAAGACTAAAGAAATTTGTACTCGGATCGGTCGGAAGCACGGGGCACGCCGGACGGGGGCGCGCCGGCACGCGGCTGGCAGCTTGTATGGCAGATTTTGGACTGATGGATGATTTTACTTTACCTCTAGAACATAATAAGCAACTTTATGTCGTCTACGCACGACTTCAAGTCGAACTTTACGAGCATGATAAGTGAAATAGAATATTAAAACTAAAATATGTCCACAATTGGGTATTTGAAAATTTCTTATGAATGGTATCAGTCGATCAGGTTTTTTTTGAGGATCAAATGTCGCTACTGCTTTTTTTAAATCTTGTGGCTGTACTTTTGCGGAGATCTCACAAAATTATACTCCTATACTACTAACACAGCGTTTTTAATTATACAACTTTTAGCAATTTCACACCTTTAAATCTTGACAGAGGAAGTAGTTTTACCGGCTAGTGTCTAGAATAGAATAGCAATACGTAAGTTTTATAAAAATCTAATGTTAAAATATTTTTAATTATACCTGTTTACATGATCCTGTATTATCGTAGATTCTATAAACGAATATGTCATTTCTAGCTGCTGGTATATCAACTCTTACAAAAATGTTGAAATCCCACCAAAAACATTTCATGTAGTGTTGCCAAGACTAGGCGCATAAAGCTTTTGGTGTCAAATGGACAAATTGGACAATCCCTTAATGACACTCAGAATTTGAAAGACTTGTGGTTACTACTTTGTACAACAAGTCCACCGAGGGAGTGTTTATGTGACTGCAACGAAACGGCCAAACCGTACTGTACGTTTGACCAAGATGTTGGCTTTATACAGTTAGAGCTTATAAAGTTAGGATTTACAGAGTAAGTCTTGGTACCTACTACGGGATCTGATAGCTTTTTAGTGCAAAAGCTTTATGCGCCTAGTCTTGGCAACACTTTACATGAAATGTTTTAGGCGGGATTACGTTGAGGCTTACATCTATCCTTCTTCCTTCTTCCTCGCGTTATCCCGGCATTTTTCCACGGCTAGCGGCTCCTGGGAGCCTGGGGTCCGCTTGACAACTAATTCTAAGAATTGACGTAGGCACTAGTTTTTACGAAAGCGACTGCCATCTGACCTTCCAACCCAGAGGGGGAACTAGACCTTGTTAGGATCAGTCCGGTTTCCTCACGATGTTTTCCTGCACCGAAAAGGGACTGGTAAATATCAAATGATGATGATGATGAATGATGATGATGAATGAATGAATGATGATGATGATGATGAGGCTTACATCTATACAAACATGCTGAATGTATAACTAATTACTGGTAAACACCGGAGTTGATTAGATCCTCTGAAATGAGAGGCGACGTTCGCTTGGCATGTACCTACTTATGCCATTTTTCTTCGGTCATGAGCTCTTTATATCCAGTTATTTTGAATCACTTTGACGATAACATTAATCCATCTTGCTCACTGTCTTCCAGCAACATCCAGCATTCTGGCCGTCTTTGCATTATACTTACTTCATCTTGTGGTAAGCGATCAATGGGTATAATATACCCTTTCCATGCAAGAAAGGCGTAGCTAGAGGCTTTTTTATGCATCTATTTTATAAGGATCTAGAATTTAGGACTAAAATTCGGTCTTCGGTAATGGGATGAATAAATTCAGATATCATTGCTTAACATAAAAGACTAGGCTGTACGAGGATATGTGTAGAATATTATGTGTAATAGTTACATACAACAGGGAGTACATAAATTACCTAACCTTAAGTTTAGAGCTTTGATATTGTTATATATATCACTTATTCTTAAGTAGATCGCCATATAAGTATCTTCCCAAAAAGTGTTTATAAATAGATATTAGCTTTTTAAACCGCTAGGGGGCACTGTCGCATTAACAAGTTCTATAGTATTATGAAAAAGCACGCGTGTTTAAAATCTAGGATTATGAGCCTAAAAACGGTTCAATAACTTGCATGTTACGAGCAAGTGTGTTGAAAATGTAATTTCTATAGCGTTACTACACGTCTATGTCTCCTGATTTTAAATAAGATTAACTAACATTAACGTACGATTCAGTCCCTAAACAATTAAAACGGTTTTAAGCACTTTGCAATACGGTTAAACTTATAGTCTCTAAGGAAGGTGCTTCAATTAATGTAGATTTAACTAAAACAAAGTTATATTGCTTGAAGAAGTAATACCTTCTAAAATTGGTTTCGTATTAAATTTATTTGATCAAATTAAATTACTTCTGAATTGAGCACTATTCATGCAAAGAAAAACAATTAAAAAGTTATGATAAAAAATAGTTTATGTAATAGGGATAATTTTGGCAAAAATATTGAATGTTAAGTCTAATTACTACTGCATTTTATCGTAATTAAGTCGCGGCAATTAAATTAACAACCAACATATTATATTCTGGAAATGGGTCAGCAGAGCCAAGGCTTCATTAAACTAGTTACTTAAGGATACAATTCAAATCAATTGTGCGAGTCGGGCCACGCATAATGGAGGGTATCACCAGCAAAAGAGCATATCTTCCCGGCACTTACGTCCTTTAATAAGAAGATAAGTTTTTTGGAGAAGTCATGAATGGGTCAACCGATCAAGTTGAAATTAATTTTCGTGGAAAGTATTTATTAGGGATATACCGACTAGTCGGGAAAGCCGACTATCCGGCCACATTTGTAGTCGGCGATTATAGTAGATTTATTAAGCTTTTTTTCATATTTTAAGCGCCATGTAGAATAACGGGATCTTTTCCTGAGATTTCAAGACACTGAAAACCTGCGCTCATATACCAAAAGACCCTTCGATCTGAAGACTACGGACTTGTCGTATATTCTCATTGCTCTAATGAGCGAGGGCAATCTGAATTCTTAGATGAACCAATGTAAAAATAAACATATATAAGATTCACAATTTAAGTACTGTATTGGGGCATTTGGGGCTCGATATTACGCTGCGTCTTACGTAAGCGAACAACTCGCGAACGCACAACGCGAAGCGAAGCGGCGCGGCGGGCCTACAGCATTCGCGATTGCAACGAGATCGCCCACGTAGAACACTTCTATAGGTATCAAAGGATTGATTCACCCCGCGCCGTATCGCTTAGCTTAGTGTCTTGTTCGCCTACGTAGTACGCTGCGTTACTGCCGACTGCATTGCTGCCGCAAACTCACGTTAGAACGGTCCAGGTCCGGGGCGATGCATCTGACACTTCGTTCTCTATAGAAAGCATCACGTGATGACCGGTCACCGGTCACGAAAAAATGAAATGTCGTTTGCCTCGGCCCGGATCCGAGCCGTTCTAGCGTGAGTCCTTAATGATTTAGATTTACTTACCTATTGCGCTTTCGGTTTTCCCTTAAACGCTTTTTTTACCGCCCGATCGCCTCCCATTCGCTCCAGATAGCCGAGCCACCGAAGCCTTTGCGCCTTGCCACACCAATGATGTTTGGTTCAGCAACCAGTTGTTCAACTTCGGGGTTTTTGCGGATTCTCCAATTGCCATCGGGTTCAAAGTTAGTGTCCAGGCTTCACAGCCGTATGTTAAAATAGGTCGGATTACGGTTTTGTAAATTCGGATCTTAGTCTTTCTACTGAGAAGCCTGGACACCAATACTTTGTGCAGAGCTGCACCGCACCGCAAGACATTCTGAATGCGAACAGCACAGCACGCCGCCCGGTCGGGCGACGTAGGTATCGATGGGCGAATGTGGTGGACGCTGATCTGCGCGAGCTCCAGGTTCAAGACTGGCGAGAAACTGCACAGGACCGGGATCAGTGGCGAACAGTTGTGTTGTAGGCCAAAACTCACTGTAGGTCGCTGCGCCAGAGGAGTAAGTACCTAGAGCGCGCTCTGTGATTTTGGAATATGGTGATGGCAAGGGGGTGCCCTTATCTAGTGTCGTCGATTGAGATTTCAACTGAAGTACTTACATTAAGGATCTTTACAAAGTCGTTTAATGAATGCATTCAAGAAGTTTAACTGCACTGGAGTAATGAGAGTTTTCGGCGCTCGCTTGAGTTTTAGGATAGTTGACTTGAAACCTTGTTTTTGTGTAGCTTAGTTTGAAGTAGGCAGTGCATTCAATGCTGAAAATATGTGCTGATTTCAGATAGGTACATTATCAAAATTATCCAACACCAGGAATTTATTTTCTTTAATACAAAACACATCAATTACCTTTTAATTCTTTTACCTTTTTAATTTAAATATTATGTAACAGTCATGTTACTACTGGCAGCCTAATCCGTTGAAGCTGAGACTGGAATAATATAAGGAAAATTAAATTCTTTAAATATACGTAGTGCAGCATCATCGAATAAGTATTTTTTTAACCGACTTCAAGATTTCAAAGGAGGAGGTTCTCAATTCGGTTGTTTTTTTTTTTTTTTTTTTAATGTTTGTTACTCCATAACTCCGTCATTTCTGGACCGATTTTGAAAATTCTTTTTTTATTTGTAAGTACCTATATATACATTTTTGTCAAAAAGCAGTTCTGATGATGGGATCCATGAGGAATCGAGGGAACTCCTCAAATTTTAAAGCCATACATATAGTGATTTTAGTATTTTCATCAACAAATCAAGCACTTACATTTAAAAAAAAGTGACATTTGATGAAGTGGAACTGCTGATGATGATCAGAACGGAACTCTTCAATGACGCATAGTTCACGTTTGGCGATTTGTCCTCTTCGATATGTTTGTTAAGCAAGTTAGGTTTTCAAGAAACATTTTTGTCAAGCTCGAGTTCTGATGATGGGATCCATGAGGAATCGAGGGAACTCCTCAAATTTTAAAGGCATACATATAGTGATTTTAGTATTTTCATCAACAAATCAAGCACTTACATTTAAAAAAGTGACATTTGATGAAGTGGAACTGCTGATGATGATCAGAACGGAACTCTTCAATGACGCATAGTTCACGTTTGGCGATTTGTCCTCTTCGATATGTTTGTTAAGCAAGTTAGGTTTTCAAGAAACATTTTTGTCAAGCTCGAGTTCTGATGATGGGATCCATGAGGAATCGAGGGAACTCCTCAAATGTTAAAGGCATACATATAGTGATTTTAGTATTTTGATCAACAAATCAAGCACTTACATTTAAAAAAGTGACATTTGATGAAGTGGAACTGCTGATGATGATCAGAACGGAACTCTTCAATGACGCATAGTTCACGTTTGGCGATTTGTCCTCTTCGATATGTTTGTTAAGCAAGTTAGGTTTTCAAGAAACATTTTTGTCAATCTCGAGTTCTGATGATGGGATCCATGAGGAATCGAGGGAACTCCTCAAATGTTAAAGGCATACATATAGTGATTTTAGTATTTTGATCAACAAATCAAGCACTTACATTTAAAAAGTGACATTTGATGAAGTGGAACTGCTGATGATGATCAGAACGGAACTCTTCAATGACGCATAGTTCACGTTTGGCGATTTGTCCTCTTCGATATGTTTGTTAAGCAAGTTAGGTTTTCAAGAAACATTTTTGTCAAGCTCGAGTTCTGATGATGGGATCCATGAGGAATCGAGGGAACTCCTCAAATGTTAAAGGCATACATATAGTGATTTTAGTATTTTGATCAACAAATCAAGCACTTACATTTAAAAAAGTGACATTTGATGAAGTGGAACTGCTGATGATGATCAGAACGGAACTCTTCAATGACGCATAGTTCACTTTTGGCGATTTGTCCTCTTCGATATGTTTGTTAAGCAAGTTAGGTTTTCAAGAAACATTTTTGTCAAGCTCGAGTTCTGATGATGGGACCCATGAGGAATCGAGGGAAGTCCGCAAATGTGAAAGGCATACATATAGTGATTTTTGTATTTTTATAAACAAATCCAGCACTTCCATTTTAAAAAGTGACATTTGATGAAGTGGAACTGCTGATGATGATCAGAACGGAACTCTTCAATGACGCATAGTTCACGTTTGGCGATTTGTCCTCTTAGTTATGTCTGTTAAGCAAGTTAGGTTTTCAAGAAACATTTTTGTCAAGCTCGAGTTCTGATGATGGGATCCATGAGGAATCGAGGGAACTCCTCAAATGTGAAAGGCATACATAATAGTGATTTTTGTATTTTTATAAACAAATCCAGCACTTCCATTTTAAAAAGTGACATTTGATGAAGTGGAACTGCTGATGATGATCAGAATGGAACTCTTTAATGACGCATAGTTCACGTTTGGCGATTTGTCCTCTTCGTTATGTTCTTTAAGCAAGTTAGGTTTTCAAGAAACATTTGTCAAGCTCGAGTTCTGATGATGGGATCCATGGGGAATCTAGGGAACTCCTCAAATGTGAAAGGCATACATATAGTAATTTTTGTATTTTTATAAACAAATCCAGCACTTCCGTTTTAAAAAGTGACATTTGATGAAGTGGAACTGCTGATGATGATCAGAATGGAACTCTTTAATGACGCATAGATTACGTTTGGCGATTTGTCCTCTTCTTTATGTTTGTTAAGCAACTTAAGTTTTTAAGACATATTTTTGTCAAGCTCGAGTTCTGATGATGAGACCCACGAGGAACCGAGGGAACTCCTCAAATGTGAAAGGCATACATATTGTGATTTTTGTTTTTTTATCAACAAATCCAGCATTTACATTTAAAAAAGTGACATTTGATGAAATGGAAACTGCTGATAATGATCAGAATGGAACTCTTCAATGACACATAGTTCACGTTTGGCGATTCGTTCTCTTCCTTATGGACCCAGACCTAAACTTGGACCCGGACTCGGACCTGGACCCGGGTCTGAACATGGACCCCAACTCGGACCCGGACCCGGACCGAACTCTGACCCAAACTTGGACCCGGACAGCCGGACACGGACCTGGACTCTGATCCGGACCCGGAAATGCTAATAGAAAAGTGGCTTAGGTGGGTCACAGAACAGAACTGCTATCAGAAAAGTAGGTTAGGTTAGAGCTGTGACCCTTACAGAAACGAAATGCTATCAGAAAAGTAGGTTAGGTTAGGTTAGAACTGCGATCCTTACAGAAATGAAATGCTACTAGAAAAGTGGATGGTTTTACCTCCTTTTCTACATTATTAGGCAAAAGATGCTGTCTTTTTCATTTCATTGTCTGGAATCTAAGAGTGCACCATCAACAATAAGTGAACTTTCAGCGGCATCCCCCATTGAAGTCGGTTTTTTTTTCTTAAAAATTATTTTAATCCAACCTCAACGTGGGTAAAAATATTTAAAATTAAAAGTAGTTGTCACTGTAAAAGTAATCTGTTCCCCGCGATGCACTAAGTGCAGTGAAGTACGAAGCTTTGTTCAAGCACTAGCCCCCGGGACTCTCGGAGGAATAAATGACGTCAGGCACTTGGCTCGGATGGTAAAGCTAACGTTAGCATTACCGTGCGAGGTGGAATGTGGAACTTTAGTTTTTTTATAGTTTAGTTTATTCATTAACCATAACGTAATATGATCATTACATGGTAAGTGAACATTTCATACAATATTATACTACTTATAGAGAGAGCATTATGGATTTACACAAGGTAAATACGCTTTATAATAATAAAAATCTAAGATTTTAGGAAAAAGTCTCGACTGTGTTTTTAAATAAATTAAAAGGTAAATCCGTGACATCTGTGGGCAGTTTATTAAATAGCTTTTTTTAAAAAAGATCCCTGTTTTTGACACTTTTTAATTTTAGTGATGGAAGTATTAGTTTGCTATTGTTCCTTGTATTATAATTCTGGCAATCCGAACGCTTAAGTAGAGTGCTTGCTAAGAACCTAACACAATTTTTTGCCTTTTCCTGGCATGTTAGTGCAGCAGACAGAACTACGATTGTAATATGTACAGTCAGCTGCAGAAATAATCCCCCCCCCCCCTCTTGAATATACATTTGTTTGCAGGTGGATCAATTATCTATAGCTGATTGTACCTTCTACATAAAGTATTATTCCGGGTTGAAGAAAAATCCTTACATAAATAAGTTTTTTTACATGAAACTCCGATGGAATTCTAAAATTTTATTTGAACTAAGGAATATTTTATAATAAAACGAAAAGGTAGAAAAAGTGTTCATTGTAACGCACCGTTACAATGACAGCCACTAAAGTGAAATGTAACGCGATAACACGAAAAAACCCTTAGGACCCTGTTTTTATAGGAACAGGCTTTCCCGATGTAAATGTCAACTGTCACGTGTTTCAGGTAACACGATAGCGAGTTGACAGGGACAAAATGGAAGTATTCGATATTGGGTGCAACAAAGAGAACCTCTCATAGACACTGCATACCCGATATACCTAATTACCTATACGATTTACAATCACTAAACAGAGGCACTCTTGTACAGTCGAAGGCAAAAATATCGGTCCAGACAAATTGCTCAAAAATATGTGAACACGACTTTATTGTCTAAGGTGTAAGAGCGTACTCATATTTTTGAAACTTTGGGAATATATATATTTATGCCCTTGACTGTACTCCTACTTTTAAACACTAGCACGACATGCATGGGATGCATGTCTGTGGGATGTGTTATTTAAATTTAAATGTAGTCGTAAAGGCCGGTGAGGGGTTTTTAATTAATAAAAGTAAGAAAGTGACGTTTGGTGAGTGTGACATTTGGCAACTTAATTGACATTTTTGAGAAACGTAGACAAGTGGTAGCCACAATAACTAATTAAACAAGTCTTTTGTACGAGTTTTGTTTTCATTTTATTTTAAGGTTCACCAACAGTTATCTGGGGGCACCGCCGTGCCCCCGTCAAGACGAGACAAAGGGCAAAAGGCAGTGCATGTATTTTCTCGGCACGTTTCGTCGTATTTTCGAACCCTCGTAGCTTCGTCTTGGACAATTGACAGCTGAAATTTTTTGTGTACCATGTACTTAGTAGACTTATCAAAAACACCAAGTTTTATTACGCTACCTATTATACTTAAAATGTTATAGATACCTTAATTTTCACTGTCCGAACCATATGAAATTCGCGTCATAGAAAATACAGACTACTTCCTCAAGTCTTAGAAGGCTGAAATTTGGCATGACAATTGGGGTATGTATGCAAACACATCTGGTGACCAGAAATCTGTAACTTTCGCCCTGCAACCCCTTAAAATGGGGGTACCTAAAAATACCTATAAATCTGGAAACAATGGTTCCTCAAGTCCTAGAAAATCGTGAAATTTTGTGGGGTAGCAGTAATTGGAATGCTAATAAAAAAACAACAAGATAAAATGTGGTGTTTTCTATAAAAAGGGACGTTATTGTCGATGGCGCTTAAGCAATTATTAACGATGCTCCGATATAAATACAATGCCGCGCGATGCTGTGCGGCGAAAGCGCCATCGACAATAAGGTCCCTTTTCATAGAAAATGCACCAAATTTCTGTATTAGATGTTTGCATGTAGATAGAACACATGTCTCAAAAAGAAAAAAAATGCTTAATGATATCGAAACCGCTACTTCTTTAGGCGCTGATCTACAATGACTCCGTGATTTTGTATATTTTCCAAAAATGGAATATGTGCTAAGTCGTAAACATGAACACAAAATTCACAAAAATCGATTGAGGGAGCTGAATCGGAGACCTACACTAACGCTTAGGTCATTAAAAACAATTCTGATTATGGTAATAATGCTTTAAAATTTCTAGAAACTTACAACTTATAACACATAAAATTCCCGACTTATAATTTATATAGGCCCTACATCCTACATAGATAGCTCTATCTATGTAGGATAGAGCTATCTATGTTTGTGTTAAACATACTCGAGATTTTTTTAGTGCAATTAGAAGTACTATAGAACTCATGGTTTTTATTACCCTCCGTTCCCAATTCCCACACTCTCCCCTACATCCTTACATAGGAACTGCAGAATATGGTCGAGAAACGTAGGTGTGAACGCTAAGTTTAGTTACGTAATCTTTAGCTAGAACTACATGAAACGTTAAGGTTTTTTCTGAAAGTTTTCTTGTAACGACGACACCTTTTACTTTTCAAGTTCCCTATAAGTTACTGTAATCTTAGAAAAAGAGCGTATTAACGGGTTGGTGATGCGCATGTGTCATAGAATATGACTAATGGATCTGGTCAAAAATTACACTCTCCGAGCGTCAGTGAATCATTTTTAGAAGCATTATTTTTTAATTTGTCAACAAGCGTATTAAATGTTTCTTACAATTGTTCATTAAACCGTTAGTTTCAAAAAGATAGATGTGATGCGAATATATAATTTAATTGTCATATAGCAAATACATACACATTCAAAAACAATCATAGGTAATTAAAAAGCATTATGAGAAACAAAACAGAAAAGCTAAAAGAGGAAAAACTACACTTATATAATGTTTACAATACCTACATAACGTTTACGTTTAACCCTTTACCGCATGAATGTTTTATTCTCCCCGAATTAAATATATGTAATACTAATAAAATACTATAATAAATCATAGGTAAAAGAAAAACACTAAGTAAAAAAACAATAAAGAAGTAAGCGGAAGAAAAACAACACACTAATAACGTTTAAGGGATCGTTAAAGACTTAGTACCCGATATGGTGGGGTAAGACGATTTCGTTTCGAGCAACATCATGCCCGTTAAATGGTTATCCTTATTGAACGTGTATCCGCCAGGATGAGGAGCACAAGTTTGGCGCTGTACGTGCATGGTCCAATGTCCTCCAGAAAAGTGCATGTACGCAAATCCTGGTACATTCCCAAGTAGGTGGCTTGTCTCTTTTTTATACCCGTATTCTTTATACTCCAAGGCGTAAGTTATAGGTCCACCTTTTTCCGCTTCAGACAATTTGTTGAATTGGGGCTCTCGACCGCCTTCAACGTGTCGAAGACGTAACATCCCGTTCGTTAAAGGGGTCACTGTCCATGAGCAGCCGCTGAAGTCTGGAGTGAACACGTAATGTGGCTGTTTAGCGTCAGGTTTATGAGGAATGTCAATGGAGCCTCCTTGAGGCAGCCAATAGGCGTGCTCGCCGGTTTCATCCACTTCAAGCGCGTAGATAGTTGCTCCTCCTTTCACTTCAGCGAATTTGAATTTTGCTTCAGTTCCTGGTTTCGGTGATTGAGGATGTCCGACTGGACCGGCGGTGAACGCATGCGTTTTGAAGTTGTGCATCGTATGGTCTGGCGTGTTCGTGGATTTTACGGTGGCCGCCCTATGGCTAGATTTGCCGCAGTGAATTGGAGTAGCATTTGGTAGGTCTCTGTCAGCGCCTTCTGATAGTTTGTTATTTGGTAGTTTGGGGAGATCAGAAGCCAAGCTGGTCCCATAGAGCTGGATGATTAGTATTACAATCGGGGCGATGTGTCGCAACGCCATCGTTCTACGTTGAAATGAAACTGTAGCAGTGGACATCAGTGTATGCCTTTTATACAAGTCGCGAACGCCGGCACAGTACTGACGCATTAGTGCGCTATTCAGATTGGAAAACATGTACGTAAACAGATTTTTTAATTTCGAATGAATGAGTTATTAATAATCACTCAATAATAACATAATAATTTATTATGATATTAAGAAGGCATATTTTAATTAAGATTGAACTTACTTGCACAATCCACATTATTCGTATTTGTTTTAATTACCTACAATACCTACGTTTTTGTTATTTATTTCGTGATAAATATTTTCTTAAAATTTTTGCCATGTCTGTTTGATTGGGAACATATTTTGCCAAAAATGTACTTATTAAAAGAATAATATGATACACCCTTTAGATGATGAGGCTGACATGTTCACCTAGTGTCCAAAGCCTCTATAAAAACTAGATAAAAAAAAAACCCTTTAGATGGTACGCTTTGTAGTTTGTGGGTTTCATTGTTGTTTTTTTTTTTGTAATTCATAGTGAACAATTTAAACTATATACCTACTCAGTCTAAATATAAGTTTTTGTGAATTTGTGATATTTTTAGTGAAAAAAACTTGTAATTTCCAATTAGAAATAAATATTTTGTTGGTCAAGCAAATGTTATCAGTAGGAAAAGGCGCGAAATTCAAATTATCTGTGGGACGATATCCCTTCGCGCCTACATTTTTAGGGTTCCGTACCCAAAGGGTAAAAACGGGACCCTATTACTAAGACTCCGCTGTCCGTCTGTCCGTCTGTCCGTCTGTCCGTCTGTCTGTCTGTCACCAGGCTGTATCTCATGAACCGTGATAGCTAGACAGTTGAAATTTTCACAGATGCCGCATGTTGCCGCTATAACACCAAATACTAAAAACAGAATAATATAAATATTGAAATGGGGCTCCCATACAACAAACGTGATTTTTTTGCTGTTTTTTCCGTAATGGTACGGAACCCTTCGTGCGCGAGTCCGACTCGCACTTGGCCGGTTTTTTTTTTAAATATGCCACCTTTTTCTACTGACACGATTTGCTTGACCAACTATATATATATATATATTCAAAGGCACGTGTCTTGATCCTGACTGAGTGGCTGACTCATCAACGCAGAGCCGAAACTACAAAAGCTAGAAAGTTGAAATTTGCACACCAAGTTACATTTATAATGTGTACAAAAGCTAAGAAGCGTTTTGAGACAATCAACCCCTAAGGGGTTAAAAAGGGGTTGAAAATTTGTATGGGGTTCAAGTTTTATTTTAAGCTAGCAATTTGAAACTTCGTAAAAAGATATATTATTTGAATACAAGGAAAGTAATTTCAGCGTTTTTGAAGATTCATCCCCTAAGGTGGTGAAAAAGGGGTTGAAATTTTGTATATTAGTATTAGTATAGTATTAGTACAGAATACCAGTTCCCGGTACATCAATGCATACCTGCAATAATATTTTTACAATATTAATAGAGAAGATTCTTAATAGCGTACGACTTTTCCCCGGCTCGTACATATAAGTAGGTACAGTCGCCATCAGATATATCAGAGCGCCCGAGGTGCTCAAAATATGAAACACTGAACACACACTCTAACAACTTGACAATAGAGGCGTGTTCAGATATTTATGAGCACCTTGGGCGCTCCGATATATCTGATGGCGACTGTACCAATGAGTTTTTTGGAACTTATTTATGTTTGATACATTTCTGCTATTTATTTACCAATCGCTTCCGGCTGAGAGCTGGACTAATCCCAATGAGTTCTCGTTTCCCTTCTGGATTGGAAGGTCAGAAGGCAGTTGCTATCGTAAAAACTAGTGCCTACGCCAATTCTTGGGATTAGTTGCCAAGCGGACCCCAGGTTCCAATGAGCCGTGGCAAAAGGCCGGGACAACGCGAGAAAGATGATGATGATTGAGAGAAGATTATTTTAAAACCCTACAACAGGACATTACAGATTTATATGTGATATATTTCAATGATAACCAGATTTGAATTTAACATGCACTAATCGATTTACCATAACATTATGCACTTTTTCCCTTCACTGAAATTTCACTGAGTTTTCCTTTCACTGAAACCCGAGTGGTAAACAAAAATTGTATTGAGTTATTTTAAATTTTCTTGTTATATCTTAAGTAATTTCATGATCAATTTACGGCAAACTAGAGAAAGGCAAAATACAACTAGCTAGGGATTACAATTAATTTAATACATACAAATACAGTGTGGAAAAAATGATAATGGGCCCTGGAGGGAAAGTACCTCAAAACCTTAAGCTAGCTCATTTTGCTTAAAGAAAACATTCCTTTATTTTTGAAAATAAACAAAACTGCATTCGAAGATTTTTCATTTTTTTTTTTTCAATTTTGCTTGTCTAAAAATAGAGAAATATATAAAATAAAATATAAAATAGCGAGTGTTTATTTTTTTAATTTTTAGTCGGCTCGATTCCCGGTTGAAACAAGCGAATTTCAAAAAACTTTGAATGCAGTTTTGTTTCTTTTTAAAAATAAAAGAATGTTTCCTTTGAGCAAAATGAGCTAACTTAATTAGGTTTTCAGGCACTTATTTCCCTCCAGAGTAATTCTTTCCACACTGTATTTAGCACAAATATGGAAGTTAAAATGTAGTTACAATAGAAATATGAGTCGTCAGAAGTTCACAGTGCAAATGAGCGTATAAACAGAAGCCAGAGTCGACACAACTTTGCGTCAACTCGACACAACTTTTCATCAACTCGACAACAGTAACCTAATCAGCTTCCGAAATTGTTCTAAAATTCCAATTCCCAAAGGAAAATTTCCAATGATAGCGAATTCCCAAGTTAGAAAGTAAAGTACCCAGTAGAACTTTTGCGAGACCGAAATAAGCATTATGAAGTTGAGAGTAATTATATTCCGATATTTGATTTCGTTCAACATGAGCCACATTAACGTGATTTAGAATTTGAATTGAAAATTGATTCGTAACTTTGTGCCGAATTCGTATAAACGAGATGCTTCGTTGTTAAGTTGCCTCCATATTCAATCTTGACCGTATTTTTAACTAAGAGCATAATTTCGATGGCTTTTTTATTCGAAATAAAAATACTGTATTTAATTGAATTGAATTGAGTTAAATATGATAACATTATTAAATAAAAAATGTAAAGTGATCTTCTTCTTCCTCGCGTTATCCCAGCATTTTGCCAACTAAAAATGGGGTCCCCTTTGACAACTAATCCCGAAAATTGACGTAGGCACTAGTTTTTACGAAAGTGACTGCCATCTGACCTTCCAATCCAGAGGGGAAATTGGGCCTTATTGGGATTAGACAGGTTTCCTCACGATGTTTTCTTTCACCAAAAAGGAACTGGTAAATCTCAAATGATATTTCGTACATATGTTGTACATGTCATGATTTAAAATATTTAAATACATAACTTTTACCTAAATAACTTTATAATAACATACAATATCAACGGCGGTCGGCCATACGTCAATAATGGTTGCTCCTCGGTAAAAACAAAATTCGATAATTAAAATGGTACAAATAGACAGTAGTGCAGTGAAAAACCTACTCATAGACCTCATACATCCACTCGAGCAAAAGTGAGTGATTTAAGTGCGTAATTACAAGAAATATGTAACGAAATGCGCAAAACAAAATCTGCTATAATAATAAAAATAAACTCGAGAGCTCAACTGAGGACGCGAAACGCGGTAAACAATATTGCAACGTCTACCGATGCCTGCCAGCAGCCACACCATCTAGCCGTCCTGCGGGCTTGGCACGTTAGCATTTTTATCGCCTGTCACCATGCCTGTCACGTTCTAACAAGTAAGTAAGTGCGAAAGTGACAGGTGATAAAAATGCAACCATGCTGACACCGCTGCTCCCGCGACCGCCTCGGCGCCGCGGAAACAGCGCGCCTCCGCCGTGCGCACGAAAGAGAAGCTCGCAGTGAAGACGAAGCAACCGTCGCAATTCAAACGCTTACCAGCTAAACAAGAGCTCTCGCAAATACAGACCGCGAAATCAGAAAAATATGTTTCAAACGAAAACAATTTAATTAAATACAACGGGGTTGTTAACCTGCAGAAAAAACACGACGATACAAAACAATATATTATTGTAAACGACACAACTGGCAACGACCAGTTAGCGCTCAAAACAACTTCCCCGCCTGCGCAGACAGCTGATCAAGAATGAGACTGTAAACAGTCGTCAACAGTGCCGCCGTAGCCGCAAAATTATTCCTGCGTCAATCAAAGGGTCCGCCAAATACAAGGTTGGAGGAGTCGAGATACTCAAGTTCGTGCACGGGTGCTTATTTAAAAACGACTCGACGCCAGAAAATGTAAACAGCCCCTTTAAAAGTTTTCGTGACGGCTACCACTACACAGCCGAACTTAATACCTGCAAAACGGGATACTTACAAATCGTACAAAATTGGCATACCTCTCAAGTGTTTAAGACGATTTTCTAACAAGGACTGCATGGCCTTTGTTACTGAATCTTTGTCAGGTCTCCCAGAACCAGCCAAAACAAACAAAACACCAACATTACAGAAAAATTAAATCACCCATGAACCTGTGTCGATTGGTATCTTACACCAAAATATCAACAGACTAGCGAAAAAAACCTACAGGTTAGAATCGGAACTCCAGTTACGCGACCAAGTTGATGTACTGTGCCTAACTGAACGAACACTGGCTACAAAGCAACCAGAGACCTACTGTATACATAAAATACCTACTGTAAACATATGTAACTACCATCTACGTGCTCACTTTTGCCGGCCGTCCATGACCGGAGGAGGAAGCTGCATCCCCTGCATGGAAAGGAAAGAAATAACGGACTTATCAGTAGAATCCCAGTTCGAGGTACCTATGTGCTGTCGAGTGCGTAGGATTGGATCTTATAGTGGTATGTTGTAATGTAACTCTCCCACCACTCTCCCTAACTAACCCTAATTTACCCTTATTAGCTAACCCGAGACTTGCCTAAAATACTAAAAATTTCAGTAAGAAGATCTAAATTCTAAAACCTTTAAAATACCGCAATTCGTAATTACCTTTTTTAGTTTTTTAAAGATAATGTAAATTACCTAAACAATTCTAATTAAATTGTTAATATCTTGATTTGGATCAGTAAATTGGCCAAATGATCGTCTAGTGTTTATGCAGAACCCTTCGTCACATAACCGTTAAGGATGACTCACGTTAGACCGGGCCGTGACCGGACCGGAGCTTCCGGCGCTTACTTTTCTATGACATGACAGGATTGACAGGTGATCACGTGATGCTTTCCATAGAAAACGAAGCGCCGGAAGCTCCGGCCCGGTCACGGCCCGGTCTAGCGTGAGTCATCCTTTAATAGTAACCGAAATCCTTTATATTTTCAAGAAGGAAAACCGCGTGATGAATTACTGTACAGATGCATTCTAGGTTTCCCATAGGCTTCCTACGTCAGGGCTGGAATGGTTTCGTCCATAGTTAATTATATGCGGCCGCAGGTTGATTGGAGATTAAATCCAGAGCGTGCGGCGAATTAATCTTCCCTGGTGCTCCAATCTCAGGATCTAGATAACGTGTTAAGGGGAAGCGTTAGTTTGAAGTGTTTACAGTTTTAATTGTGTTTAAGTAGTTTACAGTTTCCATCCTACTTACCTACTTTATACGAGGTAAATGTGAAAGTAACTGTCTGTCTGTCTGCCTTCCTTCACGCTTTAACCGCTGCACTGATTTAGATGAAATGTGGTATGGAGATAGTTTGAGGGCTGAGGAAGGACAAGATAGTTTTTATCAATCGTCATCATTATAATCCCACGTGGACAAAGTCGCGGGCAGGAGCTAGTCAGATATAAATCTATATCGGCATGGTTTACTTAAATATCGGAACATGCATTGTAACGCCCTTAAAGGTCATATTAATCAGATATTTGTAAGCACATTGACCGCTCCAATATAAGTATCTAATGGTGATTATGATGATGATCCTTGCGGCCTATTTCGACCATGGCGACCACTTCGACTCCTAGTAACTAAGAGCTAACTGTTACTGTTAGCACGGCGCTCGTGCGCTCGAATATGGCTGACGTAGAAGATCTTCGAGGCGAACCCCCGCGCACATTGAGAGCACGTGGGGACACCAGCCCCATAGTAGTAGTGAATGAAAGCAGGCTGGCGTGCTTTCAGCTTGTCGCGTTATAATGGTGAATATAACTACATAGGAATGTGCAAGAGTTTTAGAAACCAACTGGTTACAAAAAAGCTATGTAACTCTTCGTGACATGTTTGTTAATAAAACAAATGCCGCTATAGTTAAAATGAGTGTGTTGTGTACTACCTCTTCCGGAAATCGTTTTTTCCAGATCGCGATTTTTGCCATGCAATTTTTACCATTTTTTTTTTCAATAGCTACCCTTCCCGAAACCTCATATTTTCCCATTTTTATTTTTTTCCAGTAGCTTATTTTCCTGTTACATTTTCTAACCATTCGCATAATTTAGATATGTATTATTATTATAATATACGATACACTAATTAAAAAATAACTTCTTTTTGTAAATTTGTATCGTACAATAAAACAAGTCGGTTCTGGTCTGGTCGGTCAAACTACGTTATGTAACACTTCATTTATCATTATTGAGGATAGACTGTACGAAGATGACTTATAGGTATTTTTGTTTTGTGCGTTGATTAGGTCCCACGAGGAAAAAGCGTCACTAATTATTACGCATTCAGAATCCCAACATACGACTATTGTTATCAGTATTAGACAATAAGTATAACTTGTTCACTATGAATTACGAAAGAAAAAACAATGGAAGCAACCATCAAAAGCGTTGTTATACTAGCTGTTGCCCACGACTTCGTTCACGTGGATTTCTATATTGGTTGTTGTAATTCTACATGATCTTTGTAAAGCTAAAAAAAGGAGTTGAAAACACGTGACATTTCTGTCACAATATCTTCTTTCAAAGTTTCAACTCCCAGAATCGAAATAAAATATATAATTTATAAAAACTGTCAATCTCCTTTCGACCCCTTACAAGAAGAATTATCCAAAATACACAAAAAAATATTTACATTTTAAACACCTTTTTAGCCCCCTGACATGACGAAACTAAGAGTTTCTTTTTCGCTATGTTTATTGTGCAAATAACTATACTTCAATCTTTCTTAAACATACCTACGTAATAATAATGTCATATAATCGAAATTAAAAAATCTTTGTACGTCGACCACGTTTATCCTATCCTGAGTAATGGCAAAATGCGTCAGTCTTACGCCTGCGTTCGCGTCCTGTATAAAAGACTTACACTGTTGTCTACTGCTACAGTTTCACTTCAACGTTGCAACAATGGCGATGCGACACATCACACCCATAGTGATTCTAATATTCTAGCTCTATGGGGCTAAAGGTGGGGCTACAACTTACGCCATGCAGTATAAAGACTATGGGTACGTCGTGGAGACCCGCCGCCTAGTTGGAAATGTACCAGCATTTGCGTACATGCACTTTACTGGAGGACATTGGACCCTACACGTTCAGCGAAAAACGTGTTCTCCGCAGCCTAGTGGATACACGTTCAAGGATCACCTTCTATCGGAAATGACGTTGGTCGTATCGAAATCGACTTACCCCACCATATCGGGTACTAAGTCTTATACGATCCCTTAAACGTTATATAAGTGTATTGTTTTTCTTCTTTTAGCTTTTTTGTGTTTTGTTTTTCATAATGCTTTTTAATTATCTATGATTGTTTTTAATGTGTATGTATTTGTTATATGACGATTAAATTAACTATGATTTTTATACAAATTAAATATTCGCATCACATCTATCTTTTTGAAACTAGTTTTAATGAAAACTTGCAAGAAATATTTGCAAGAAAAATTGCAAGATAAGTTTGTTGTTGACTTTGTTGACAAATTAAAAAACATTTATTGCTTCTAAAAAATGGTTTACAGTGTTGGTCGGATAGTGTAATTTTTTGACTTTCCATTCTTGTACACCATATTGGTGGCAAACAAGCGTAATTCCCATCTAATGATAAACAGATCCCGTAGTCATATTCTAGGACACATGCGCATCACCAACCCGTTAATAAGCTCTTTTCTAAGATTACAATATAAGGTACTTGAAAAGTAAAAGTTGTCGTCGTTCCAAGAAAACGTTCACAAAATAACCTCACCTTAACGTTTCATGTAGTTCTAGCTGAAGATTACGTTACTTAGCATTCACACCTACGTTTCTTGACCATATTCTGTAGTTCCTATGTAAGGATGTAGGGGAGAGTGGGAGAATTGGGCATTCCCGGTAAAGCGGTTTCATTTCGGGTAAAAAGGAACGACAAGGTTTTTGTTTTCGTCCAAATTTAGTAGGATATCCCAAATTTAGTAGGATACATACACATAGGTATAAATATATTATAAGTGTGCGGTTTAAGAGGAATTTCCTCCCGCGTACGCTTCGGCTGTGGAATGAGCTCCCTGCCGAGGTCTTCCCGAGGGGCTACAGTATGGGGTTCTTCAAAAAAGGAGTGTACAGGTTTTTAAAGGGTCGGCAACGCGCGTGTAATATCTCTGGTGTTGCAGGCGTTCATAGGCTACGGTAACTGCTTACCATCAGGCGGGCCGTATGCTTGATTGCCACCGACGTGGTATAAAAAAAAAGCGCATATGCTAGTACTTCAACTTTTGTCGCTAATCTTCATTACACCTAACTTACAAGCAATTTTATTATGGGTACTTGGCCAAAAACTCGCAGTTCTTAGGCTGTTAGTTATCTTGCAATTATGCACAGTTTGTGCAAATTCCACTACTATTTATCGAATATACGGGGAGAATAAAAGCAGACCATAAGGGTAGTTCAATGATAACCATGTATCCAACCATTCCTTTAACACTTAGCCCGCGCTTACTCGATTATTTTACCAGGACTTATAAAAACTTTTAGCTTTTTTGTTATTCGGTATGGCTGCAAGCAAATAAACCGTTTCAACAAAATATTTTTTCAAGTCTCTGACGCAATGACAAAGACAATAGCCCCACAAACTTCAAAAACACATCTGGCATTCGAACCCACGCTACGAGAAAAACAACCTACTCGAAAAACAACACTTTCCTGTTTTGTCGGCCAAGCTGACCAATTTAACTGTGCATTTAATTTTATTTTGTAAGTTTTAGGTACATACGTGCTGAGATGATAGATCATCTCAGCACTAGAGTGTGCTGTGGTAATTAAACAATTATACTAGGTAGTAGCTATTGTGACGATTAAGTAAACTTGAGTCTATTTAGTTATACTGACATATAAGTATCCATAGTTTAAGCTTTTCGTCTTACAGTTCTAAATACTGTTTATAATTGTGCCTCCTACGTGAACTTAAATGTATCTGACATTACATTGTGAAGTCATAAAAAAAAAATTATAGGGACATTCTTACACAAATTGGCTAAGTACCACGGTAAGCTCAAGAAGGCTTGTGTTGTGGGTACTCAGACAACGATATAATATATATAATACTTATACAAACACTTAAACATCCATGACTCAGGAACAAATATCTGTGTTCATCACACAAATAAATGCCCTTACCGGGATTCGAACCCAGGACCATCGGCTTCACAGGCAGGGTCACTACCCACTAGGCCAGACCGGTCGATATATATGTGGTTAATATAAAATATTGATGGATAAGAGGATGCCGCCCTACCTAAGGAATAGACAAATCCCAATTTGCTTTAGGAATGGTAATATTAGCACCTCAACACCATAATCATCATATCAGCGGACATGTAATCGTCGTGGTCGGTATGTAAGCCAGCATAACACCTCTCCTGGAGAAGATCCTTGTCCCGAGTCTTGCACAGCGCTTATATAATGGTACCTAGCTGGAGCTCATCCTACACTACGTTTGTCGGTACGTGGTCGGCACTCAAAAATCGCCTTTCTCTACCTACCTTCGTCTTTCAAGAATAAGAGAATAAGAAGAAATACATCGAGTACGTATAAAGCGACATTCATAAAACGGAGCGATCAGCGGGAGAAAAAAGCATTAGTTCACCAACTCTCAACCCTCTTCGTATACCTACAGTCTGATAGGCTGGAGGCTGCATAGCCGGTCGATTGTAACCACCCCTCCCATCCCAGAACGTGTCAGTGTCACTACTGCTCTACTTGCTACATACATTATTTACCTAGGTACAAATAAAATAGCCCAGAGCGGACAGAATGAGGAAGTCTCCGAAGGACAGAATGAGAGTGTAGGAAGAGCTAGGAATACGTAAGACGGCTAATCAGGTCAAGCAGACACAGAAATAATCACGTTGCATCAGCCTAAATCACAAGAATCACACATTCACGATTGGGCGGTTATGGACAGTTATATTAAGCTACTTAGAAGCCAATTTAAGGATCGCCGCACCCTCTGGAATGCATCCGAAGAAAGTAATAACTATAATAGAAGACTCTGGGAACAATGTTACAGTTTTATCCTGGCCTTAAAGTGTGAGCAGTTAGCGTGTAAAAAACAAATTATATAGTTACGTATTGGTTATGAATGATGTCTGCTTAATTAGTGTTCTTCGGTACTGTAAAGTGTTGTGGGCGAGTGTAACAGCGATATTCGACCTTAATACATTTACAACGCTCCTCGAGGCTGTTGGTGACAGAGTTAAGAGAGAGAAAGGTGTACTCGGAGTTGTAGAGAACAGGCCCAACCGATACTCTCCACTGTTATGACAAAACAAGCGGAACGACTATATATATCGGAGACTGAAACTTAATCAGAACCAGAAGAAACTAAAATCTGTAGTAGAACTAATACGGAATCCCCAGTCCTTCGCAGGAAGAAACACTAAGGCGAGAGCGGCTAATGCTTTAATATCCGAGATAACGTAATAACGACGGGGCTATCCAGGTTTCTACAAAGAAGGTAAAAAGGGGAAGGTGAGGTAGTCACACAACCGCACACTTAGTATTTAATACACACCAAGTACTTATAGTATTATCTATCTACCCCATGCTGACTTTACGGTGCCTGTATTCGGGTCGGCTAAAATCTCCCGTCTTTTCAACGATCCTGACTGCAAACCCTACACTCCAGTCCTATCTACTGGGTGCTCCGGTGTCTCGGGCAGGCTGCAGGTGCCTACTGCCTACAGTATTATCGACATTTCTAGTTGTGTAAAAAAAATCAAACAATATTTTGGTGATTCGAGACAAAAATCTCAGCCCGGCCCCGGCCCTCGGAAATCCATGATACCGGCCCCGTCCTCCCAGCTCCGGCGGCCGGGCTGACGACCGTAACTTAGATGTAATAAGCTTGTAAAACGCAACAAAGTTGACACGACGCTACACAAAGGTAAATCGCCACCCTAAAATTAAACGCCGTCAACAAAGAAACTAAAATCGACAAAGTTGCTGCCAAATTCCTTAATTAAGATGCCGCTACTATTGCTAAAATAGGCTACCTTCTAGTTCCGTTGCTTCATGCTTTCGTTTTTTTTTTTTTAGAAAGATGTTTGTTAAGAGAATTGATTGTTAATGAAGCACGACTAAATTAGATGCAATTTTCATGCCTATTTATTACTTATTTTTTTGGAAAAGTGACTTAGATATTTATTTTAGACAGCTATAATATGCAATACAAAATGTTTAAAGTAGATATAATATTAAACTGTAGAAGTACATACATATATCAAAAGGCTGTGATAATGACTTGTAAGTAACATAAGTATACATTCACAAGTCTGCATTCCGGAATTTATTGTAGAGGAATAATGTTTCACCACACTAGCTCTGCTGGTAAAGGCTCTCTTGATTGTTCAAAAACTGATAAGAAAGTTGCATCTTATCCACATGTGGGGCAAAGTAATCAAATGCAAATTTTGAATTGTTTTCTTATATTTGCTAGTAGAATTGACTTTTAAATGATAAATATTTAGTAACATTCATTTTGAATTGATTTTTTTTGAATTTGTTTGATATTAAACAGTTAGTAGTGTGGTGAAAAATGTTGAGTTTCACTCGGTGGCAAAATTAATTTACCCCCGTGCCTTGAAACCCTCGCAACGCTCAAGATTCCATTTATCGAATTTATGCTCGTGGTTCAATTTCGGAATCTTTCGCTTGTTCCGGTATCAATATTAGCACAAGAGGTTAAACAACAACTTAGCGCCTTTGTAAAACAAATAACTATTAGTGTAGTATACGGCTTTTATACCAATTTACCTCGTGGAGGGCAGCGTACTACGTAGGCGAACAACATGCGAACGCGAAGCGGCGCGGCGCGGCGCGGCGCGGCGCGGCGCGGAGCGGAGCGGGGTGAATCAATCCTTAGACCTGTCCTATAGAAGTGTCCTACGTGGGCGATCTCGTTGCGAACGCGAACGCCTTGGGCCCGCCGCGCCGCGCCGCGCCGCTTCGCGTTCGCGAGTGTTCGCCTACGTAAGACGCAGCGTAAGGAATAGGTTTTGAAAACACCTTTTAAGGGCAAAAATAAAAAAAAACGTCAGTTGATAAAATTATTTATTTTAATGCATTTAAGATAATTCCCCGACATGTTGCGCATATATTATAATCAACACTGTACATTATCAAAACATGGACACTTTTTTTATAATAGTTTAAACTTTCATAAAAAACCACACACACAAGGAACACACACTACACATTAAGATATTAGATAAGTACCTATTTGACAATAGATTACTAATTTTATTTGAATGATAAACAATATGTTATTTCTGCTCTAAATGTTTATTGCCATAATATTACTAATAGGTAGATAATGTATGTTTGTTTAACTGAAATAATTTATTATTAACATAATAAGTCACCATTATATTTTAAGTTTTTAATATTTGTACGCCAATAGGCAAAGCACAGAGCTCTATTTATTATTTTGTATATAAGACCTTAACTGTATTACCTGTGTTCCACAAATAAATCTTTACTTTACTTTACTTTACTGTATTTCTTTGGTTACCCTTCTTACTTATGTTCCTATTTTTTGTTCCTTAACTTGTATCTTTTATTGAGGTGTGTCATAAAGAGTGAATAGAATATATAGAATAGATAAAATTATCTACATTATTATTTAAATAACCTTGATCAACATTTTTTATTTTTACACGGTTAGGTTCTAGATACATTAATTGCCAATATTTTATTTAAGGCGCCGTAACATTTTTTTTTAAGGTTTATGGGCTTCAGGGAGAAAAATAATGGTTTATGCCTTCACAGAACACCGTTACACTCTTTAAGATTTTTTTTATCAATTAGCATTTAAAAAAAATATAAAACAAATACAATTACCGAAGACCACAATACTTATATTTTTTCCTAATTCAGTCGTCGTCGTAACGTTGGCTTAGACTTCTAAGAATAAATATATCAATAACACTTGTCTGCTTCTTCTTCTCTCGTTCCCCTAAACAATGGATGCCCAGAAAGCAGCGGTGTTGACAGCCCGGACCTTGGCGTCTCAGGTCTGTCTTGTCTAATTTGTCTGCTTAAAATTATTAAATGCTTTGACAATTATAGAAATATTAGTCGTTACCATTTTTTTTATTCTTAAGATAATAAATTAAAGACGGGGGGATAAACTTAATTAAAAGATATATACCTACTTATATACATATACCTACTTACTTCATTCAATATGTTACAAAAAGTCAAAGTCCTGTAAGTATGTACAAATCTAATATTGTGTTCGGTTACCGCGATAGTTACTCATGAAATAAAACTATGAAAACGGATGGGGATGAGTCAATGTCATATATAATCCGTTTTCATATCTATTTAGGGTCAAATGCACGAACAAATAATCACAACATTTTATTGTATGGGAAATTTCATAGTTTTACTGATAGACGTTGATCAGTCCGTCCGTCAATAGGGATGATGACACAAGTTGAATTTTATAACAAAATCTAGTAAAACAGATGGCAAATGAGCAATTTATCACAATGAAGAGGCCTGTGGCGGATATTATCATTGGTATTTTTGGGACGAAGCATGTTGCTGATTTGCATTTGTAGCCACCATACGAAGACTGAGTTGCGGATTTTTACATGTAACTAGATTATTTTTTAAGATTTTCTCAATTTCTGTATTTTTTTTAATGTAGTGTGCACATTTTTATTGTTTTGTGAGAATAAATGATTAAGATTAACTATTTATCACAATAATGTCAATATTAAAATAATATATGGAAATAATACAAAAATACAGGAGCAAAAAGTTTCAAAATTTAAGTTTCGTTTTAACTTCCAAAAAGGACAAAAGTAAAGGATACGATTCGATTTCTTACAATTTATTCAAAAAAAGATTGTACGGCAACTATATACCTACATAAACACAATATTTCACAGACAAAAGAGCAATTTTCTTGTTTTGTCCATACTTCAAGATGGCTCTCAGTGACCTTGAAGTCACGTTCACTGTTAGGACGTTTTGTTAGGAGCGGTTCGCGAGTGAAGTACGACTGTCGAACTTTGACTATCATTTCTGACTTTTGTATTGCTTTAATGCAATGGGTCCCTTATAGATCCTAAAAATGAGCCCGATCGATTGATACCATTAATGAAAATTTGTCATCTAGCCTATTTTAGCTAAGTGCAAGCGACCCTAAAATTACAAAATATTTGACATCTGAAAACCTAAGTAATGAATTATGCTTAGCTTACATTCTTATTCTTTAATTTGAGCACAAATCTCCTATTATCACCGGAATTTTCCGTCTGAGTATTTTTATCAGAAACGCTTTGTTGATTCTTTCCTATATCCTTCACTTGGTCCTTGACATCATTGATTGCATTAGCCAATTCTTCTAAACGACTCATTATGTCTCCAAACTTAGTTCGTATCTCCATCCCCTTTTCGACTTTCGAATTCTCTATTAATTCAGTTAATGAATACCTATCATCAGTCACTATAGTCTTGAAAAGCATGTCCATTTGATCTCTGTACATTTTCTTACTGGCTTCTCGTTCTTTTTGCTGGTATTTTGTCTTTACTTTATGCAATATAGAGTCTAAAATATGAGGTGGTAGCGATTGTTCTTTGGCAAAATAATATGGTTCATCGGCATCTGCAAGGACTTCATAACATACCTCCCAATGCTTTATAATACAAGGTCTTATATAGATTTTTCTTATAAACCTTCTACAGTGAAATTTCTTATGAACCAAACTTTTAAATACGCCTCCAAATACAAAGGCATCTAGATAGCTTAAGAAATTCACTTGTTTCTTTAATCTTCTAACATCCCCGACCATTTTCAGATCTGCTATGTCACTTACTGCCACACCTATTAAGAAGTTCACAAATACCATTGATACTAAAATCAAGAACAGTACAAATAACATGTGGTCTATTGTCTTTGTGTATGTAAACTCTTCGGTATCGAAGTTTCGAAAATAGTGATGCGATGAGTTAACAAGGTTTGATGCATTTGCATGGTTTGTAGTATTCTCAAGATTTGTTCCATTGACAACCGCTGACACATTTTCCCTAATATGCCTTAATGGTCTACCGTGGGTTGCGTTGGGTTCCTTAAATAATGCACTGTAGTCAAACTCTGACGTCATCATGGCTACTGTCTTCACAAAAGCCGCCCATGGCCCATCAAAAGGGGGGTACGCGTGATATTGAACCATGAAACTTAGTGCAAAAGCAATAAGTAGGAAGGCGCATGTCAGCAATATCTGAAATAAGAAAATATTGTTTTACATGCAAAAATTTTAATACTCTTTATTTACATAGAAGATATATATACAGTGGTACTACGTGAACGAAATTAATAACTAGCTTAAATCTAAAATAGGCCCTTGAGGCATTGTACCAAGGATGCTGGCGGCATTTCCTCGCTGTATCGCAATGCTGATACGTTGTGCGAGGAAGCCGCCAGCTCTTCGGTCACCAGTTACGTCAACCAGACGCTTCGCGATTTCTGCATTATACATATTTTACATGCTTATTTTATTTAACAAAGTGTGTGTGTGTGTGTGTGTGTGTGTGTGTGTGTGTGTGTGTGTGTGTGTGTGTGTGTGTGTGTGTGTAGGTGTAGTGTAGTGTAGTTATTATAAGCAGAGAAGAATGAATGAATACATGATCAAAAGTTATTACTTTTCTCGTTATTCTTATCTATGTTTGCTTAATTCAATATTAAATTTAAAAAATGGTATGTACGAACTCCAAAGCGATAAAGTACTCAACTAACCTTGAAGAAGTTACTAGCAACTTTACTGAACATCTGTAGATAATATCCCCAGTATGGGAATCTAGAGAGGAGGTACATCATATAAGCCCACGTCAGAAGCAGAGCTCCAGTAGCCACGTGTCTTAGAGATTCGTGCTCGAGCCACTGATCTTCCTCAGTAAAGAGCAGTACAAGTGTCAGGACTATTGAGCCAAATTTTACCCAATTTTCCAAGCATGTGAGATAGTGTAGCCTTTTAACGTATATGAATAGGAGTTCCTGTAAATAAATAACATAAATAATTACAAAGATGCATGTAATAGAAAAGATTTGTGCTATTTTACAATGCATAATTATTTTCTAAAAACGTACCTGAACGATGACCAAAAGTATCGGCGCATAGAGCAGATTGCTGCTCATATAGTTATTTTTTTCTTTATCACAGAAATTAACTATTAAGACAAAGTTTAGTGTTAGAACAAAAATGGTGTAAATTGCTACAATCACGTAAAAGAACGGCACCAAAGTGATCCATTTTAAATAAATGAGACTCTCAATCAATGGGTGCTTGAGGATATTTTTCTGATTACATCTGACTAGTTCCTCTAAAACTTTAATTTGACTGGTTTCATGATCTTTTAATAAGACCCCATAATCTATACTAATCTCACAGCCAGCTTCACCTAGTTCTGGCAATTTTGATTCTATAAATTCATCGAATACTTCTTCAAAAAATTGTGTCGCATTGGGAAGCTTCGTTGCTATAGTTTCTATAACAGTCTGTTTTCTTTTATCCCGGTATTCAGAAGGGTTAGATAAAACAGCACCCTTGCGTAATATCGTTGCAACTACTTCTCGGTGACATCTGTCAGCGGCTAAGTTTAAAGCAGAACGCCCTTTATCATCGATATCGCCAATGGCTTCTGGATCGATGTCCATTAAAGCTCCAACTACATCTGGACAATTTTTAGAAGCAGCTATTTGTAACGGCGTCCAATCTGCTATGAACTCGCCTTTAGTTTTGAGTCTTAAATTTGCTTTCTTGTAGTACAACATTTTAATGCATTCAAGACGATTATTCAATGCAGCAATGTGCACCGGAGCGTAACCGCGATTGTCGAATGAATTTATCATCGTACGTGTAGAATCTTCATCATAACTGAGAATAAAATCTACAATTTTCTTGTCGCCAAATTGTATAGCTGCGTGCAAAGCAGTACTTCTTTCTCCTGTCACTTTGAATAGATTGGCACCTTTTCGGATTAGTGCTTTAACACAACCAAGGTGTCCGCTTCGAATAGCTATGTAAAGTGGCGTCTGATCTATTTTATTAAAGAGATCAACGTTGACATCATTGGTGCCTAATAGTATTTCGAGTATTTCTTTGTCACCGCGATCGGCTGCTAAATGCAACGGTGTTTCGTGGATCTAAAACAATAAAAAGTAAGTACTTAATATTCACATATAACATATAACACAAATATGTACATAGTCCTTCGTAAGGTAAACGCCGTAATACAGTGCATATTTTTCCTGACATGATATAATTGCCGCTTAGCAACTGTACGAGTACAGCAGACACCGTAATCTTTCATTATCTATAATACCTAGGTAATACCAGTGACCGTGAGAAACCAGGTATTAATCGCGTGGCGTTGTTTACAAACACACTCTTACTCCTAGACTTCAACCACATTAAGTATACACCGAGTTGGCACCAAATAGTAGTACAATAATATACATAGCTTGGAACTATTGGTATTGACAATGTATGGCCGCACCAAACTTCACACTATATTGTCGGTCGACTTAGCAAGTACGGCGATTAGAACTTTATAATCTTGTTATAAAACGGTTGTGGATATGATCTTTCAGCCGTCAACAGTGTCATTTCTGGTTGAAGAGTTTCACTATTGAAAGTTGACAGGTCATATCCATAGCAGTTTTATAACAAGATTATAAAGTTCGAAGAGCCCTCTTGGTCCGAGTTTATGTCAAGTCTGTCAAGTGAAATTGTTAACTCTGACCAAACACTCTAGGGGTGAGTATGTAGGGGTCATACTTAACAACGTTTACTATAATATAATAATAAATCATTCTATATATACAGAATAATTATTATCATAAAATTAACATTACAATAAATAATAAAAAATAAACAATATTGAAATGAACTTTGTTATGTTTCTAGAAGTACATACCCAAGTAGCTTATACATAAAAAGTACTTCTAGAAACATTGTTGTCCTCACAGTGCCTCATATATGGGCAGTCAAACCTCTCGGCTATCAACCGCAGGATGGGGTTGGGGCTGGCCCGCACCCGGCGCACCAGGATGTGCATCGTTTGCGCATAGTTGTATAAAAGCAATCTATGCGTGCTTCAGCAAACATCCCTGATGCGCTGCAGAAGCGGGGCAGCTATAGCAGCACTATAGGGCCAACCCCCATATCGCGAGAAAAATAATCTGCCGTCTCATACATATCGATGAATTAGTCAATGTTTTCTATAGGTAGATTAGATGACTTTTTTTGCGACTTCAGGGTTCGCCCCATAGTAAAAGTTGTTCAGTATGACCTACATATCCACCCCTCACTGTATGATCAGCCATATCCATTTCACCCTGTATAATAATGTTAAAAGTGAATACGAGTGAAGTGACAACGCAAAATATTGCTAGAAATTTACCGTACCTATATTTCGTCAAAGCAGAACATATTTAATATCTTATACTAATAATAATGTGTTATGTTGTGAGTATAATAAAATGCCTGCAATATTTCTTCTGCTAGAATAGATAATAATGTTATCATCGCAATTTGATCTACAACTCAAACTGTTGCTTAATGAACTGTGTCTTCGATAACATGCGTTATAACTTATAGTTATGAATGAATGAGTATTTTTATTTCGTGTAACACATGGACACATATTTTTATTAGTAGAACTTACAAACTAAGGGGTTAGTGGGTACAGCGAACTTAAATTTAAAACAAAACAACACTGATGGGGGAATGTAAGTCAGTCATTCCTGTCCACTATCATTCGTAGGATGATGTTGGGCACCCGGCGCACCAGGGAAGCTGCGCGTGCACGCATGATACTATAGAAACAGTCAATGCGCGCAGCCGCGAACATCTATCTGATCCCTGATGCGCTTCAGAAACGAGACAGCCCCATCAACACCCGGAACGCATTATTGTACTACCTGATCCAGTCTATAAATGAGATTCTGATCGTCATCCAGCGTAACGTTCTTGAAGCGGTGGAAGGGCTGGTTTGAAGTAGCCGTGGATTCAGCTCCGGCATCCAAGATATCGCAGACTCCTGACACCCAGCTTGACATCACAGCTGCTTGGAGCAGCGTGACTCCGTCGTGGTCTCTCGTGTTTGCACGCTCTGCTAAAGATTCCAGGTCGTTGATTCTGTGGCTTAGGAGAACCTGAAAAATTTAGTTAAGTACTGTCACCAAACACATCGATAGGGATACATTTAGCATACCTATTTACTTGAAATGTTAATAGATACATGCTTTATTTAAAATTGAATATCATAACCTTTAGTTTATTTGACTGCAGTTAATGTAAAATAAAAAATCGTTTTTAAAGTTAGAAGATATTGTTCATTAATCTAGTTTAAAAGAAATGGTACTTAATCAAGATCAAAGGCAACAAAAAAAAATCTACAAATTATTCTTTCCCGAGATAAACTGACCAGGAAATATAGCATTAACAATCTCCTAAAAAGTAATAACACCTTTTTAGGGGACCGAATCACAAACAGGTATCAATTGGTTGACATCATGACATCACTGATAGCGCCCGCATCTACTTATACGGGCTATACGGCTCGTATAAACTACATAGTCGGGGCTATAATTAAGGACCAACAACAAAAGAAGAAAATACTAGTTCTTATTTTGTTTTGACATATTTCCATACATTGGAGTGCATTGATTTTATACAAGTGCGTCTTTAAATTTATAGCTAGACTGAATATGATCAAGGAATCGATCTTGACATATTTTTATTAACCTAATAACACTTTTAGGGTAGGAAACCATACAACAAACAAAACCCACAAGCGTAATTAAATTGGCCCAATTTTACCTTAAAAGCTTCGTCCATTTTATGTTTCACACAAAGATGCAGCGGCGTATACCCAGAGCTGTTCAAGCATTCGACGAACGCGCCGGCGTCCAGCAGCAACCGAATAGACGGGAGACATCTTATTTCGACGGACGTATGTAGAGGAGTGTCGATGTTGTCTATCTCTCCCTTCATCGTGTTGAATGTGCCGCCTGCTTCTAGTAGCATCCTTATTACGTCTGCTAAGCTACAAAAGGTCACATCAAATTGATCATCTAGTAACGTAGGAGTAGTCGGTAGTGACCTTCCCAACGAATCATGAAGTCTTGGGTTCAAATCCTTGTAATTTGTGTTTATCACAAACATTTGTGCGTAAGTTTAAGATGTTGTATCTATTCCCCACGACACAAAGACTTATTGAACTTACTGTGGTATACTAGGTCGATTTGTTTAAGATTGTCCCATAATCTTTATTTATTTACCTATGTACCTATATCATTGATAGACAACAGCTAGAACTAAGAATCTGCACAGATCAGTGGCTAGCTATCCTCTAACAGATTTCAGCACAATCAGATTTTAGGTTTACTTAAGGGATTTGCGGGCTTCTAAGCTACGTTTTCGGTACGTAGTCGAGACTTGAGAATTATTCTACGCTAGACGCTTTCAAAATATGTGGACAATAGTACTGTCAATATTATGACGATTAACAACTTACTCAACTATTTTTCTTCGTCGGTAATGCGCATATCCTGCTACGTCAAGCGCAGTCCTGCCTCTGTCATCGCAAATGTTGGGATCGTGGCCTGAAAGAAAACTTTAGATGTAGGTACAATAAGCTGGAGAGATAAGTGTCCCCCCTGCTAACAAATTTCTATGGGTGGTCACTTAGCTCTGCTTACTGTACATCAAGTCCCAAAATTGCATGGCTAGCTGTACAATCAAAAACATTAAAAGCCAATCCAAGCACTTAACTCTATCTATTTAATTCGGGCTGCTAGTTCTGTTGGCTGATATATATTTACTTTGCTCAGTATTATTAAATTTCAACTAGCTGGGTGCGTAGCCAACGTGCCAATTGTTTACGCTCCGTTGCGAACGAAACACAACTGTCACTCTCCCACTAATATGGAAGAGCGATAGCGAGACACATAGCGTGTCGTTGTCGTAGCGCAAGCGATTGCGATTGTCACCTTGGCTAGGCGGGTGCCTACTATACGAATACTATACGATAAAGCTGCAATTATATGATATCTGGTCATGGCATGGTCTGCGCCTTTTCCTGGCATACAGATCGGGTTGGCACCGGTGAGGAGTTACTTTTCAAAGGGGTTTATTTCTCTATGAAACCCATATACATAGGCCCTTTTGAAAATACACACCTCAGTTGTCTGGTCAATCGTGAACCTTGTTTTAAAGGAGTCATGTCACCAATGGTCAGTTCCATATATTGCTGTTAGTAAAGCCTTCTCAGTGGGACCTTCAATCAGCGCAATGTGCATCCTCACATATTATTTACCTGCGTTTAGAAGCACTCGAATGCGAAACCCGAGATTCTTGGCACTGGCGTGGTGTAACTCCGTCCATCCTGACTGATATCGAGGAAGGTGACTGGAAACAAGTGAATTTAAGAAAAAAATATATATAAGATCACGGGCTGGACCGGCAGGACGCCGACGGCGGGCAGCTGGATGGCAAGCGGCCGCTCAAGGACATTCATAGGTTCATTACATTGGTCTTGTATGAACGGCCTTGAAATGTCCCTCGTCGCTCGCTGCCCGGCGACGCCCAGTTTGCGGCCTCAGCATTTGATAGTAAAAAGAAAACGTATACGTACGACAAAATTAAATCTTATAACTTATAATACACATAAAACTGTCAGCGCACCAAAAAATTTTTTTACATAATTTTTATCAATGTAACACTGATTTCATGTTGTGCCTCTCTGTAAATTATAAATTAGCCTAAGTATACAATTTATTGATTAACGTGGCAAATAAAAATAATAACAAATAAGTACATATCGTTAAAGTTAATGATTTTTAAAACTGATAAAAAACTACTAGCGGAAATAATGTTTAATCTCAAACCCCTTTTTCGATAAAACTACCTGTTAAATGCACAGTTATTCTCTTAGTAATAATACCTGCAGAACATTATTTTGTCGTAAAGTTCCTTTAACAGGAACAGTCTATAGTTACCTATCAATCCATTAAGTGGAACGGTCCAGTTTTCGAATTATTATTATCAATCAGTTTAGTTAATGTATATTCAAAAGTGCTATACCTACTTGACCATTGTCTCATTTTACTCTCTGACTCATTCATAAAATTCAATGGTAAGGGTATTCCCTGACTCGATTGTGAATTAAAAATTCAAAACTTGAAATTAATATGTTGATTAATTTTATTATCAAATCAAACAGGCAATATTAGAAAAAAAAGTGTGTGCGTGTAATCTTTACGCGCGATTGAAGTAAAACTTCTTTGACGTTTATCGCTATATTGCCACTTTGACGTGTGTCCTATTGTTCGTGTGTCACTACTGACCGTTACTTCACCTAAAACTTCACCTCATCATCATAACTCTTAAGAGCCTGGCTCTTGTCGGTGGAGTAACCGCCACTCCGTTCTTCTTTCTGCCACTGTTTTGAAACCTTCACCTACTCAACCTAAATTCACCTGTTTTTTGTGCACTTACTTTCTCACACGAGATGTATTGAAATGACGAATATTAAAACCGACTTTTAAGCGGTCAATCAATATCAAAACAACTTATCATTTTCCCAATTACATCCAGCTTGAGAAAATCTCTGCTCGGGGAAACCCCGTCCTGAACGCACTTTGCGTGCATCTAGTTAACATAAGTTGTTATTTTGCATAACTTGCTTATTTCGCAGCTTAGGGAAAACCTGATTGGTTATTCCCAGTTAGCAAAGGCTAAATATAGTACGTAGGTACATGTACATGATTTAATTTATTTTAGTATAAACAAGTTTGGGAACAAATCAAATTATTTTTTTAAATATTTTGATTTGTGTGTTTTAAGTAGTCACACTACTATATATAAATTAAAAACTGTAATAGATGTCATATATTAAAGAAAAAGTGACGAAGCCCTCCAGTGGTTTCCGGCCTTCACCACTGGAGGGCTTCGTCAATTTTTCTTTAATATATGACATCTATTACAGTTTTTTTAATATAGTTATCGGTTATCTTACAGTCTGTCAAAGGGCCTGAGATTTAAGGAATGAGTCAGTTTCATTCCCCTTGTTCACTGCATGTTTTTTCCTGACATTGTATTCGTGATACAAGTTAACTTATTAAGCGTGACAGCGTGAGAATTTTTCTTATACATACCTATAAATATCTGGTTGCCCTAAATATTAGCGTCACTGTATGAGCCCAATAAGATTTTCATTAATTGTACTCGTATTTTGTATCCGGAAGTATTGTCTTGTATAATAGTTGTTTAATAAAGCATTCTAATTATATTAATAGTTTACCCTCACCTCTTCCTCACAGTATCATTGAATGTTGACTCCGTTGGGCTGGTGGGTTCACTGTCCGGAGTTCGGGGCGGCGGCAACTGTCCATACACCGGCGCAGTCGGTTCGAGGTAGGATTCCCTAGGAAAGTTATTATTACTATATATATATATATAAACGCGAGTTTATATCACAGGACTTTATATTTATACTCAGATGAATGTGAGAGAAGTTTAATTTTGCTAAAATATAAGTACATAAGATTGACTTCTTTAAACAAAGACGGATGGCACAATTTAATTAGAGTAGTAATGGCTATAGCCAGGAGCATTTTGCCACATTTATGTCGGCATCTGTCGCTCCTAGTCCTAGTCTATATTTAGCTAAATTATTATTTTTAAAAACCTGTTCCCTTTTAAGATTAATTTTATTAATTTTAGATTTAGTTTTTAACTTTGTAGCTACCTAAGTTCAGTTGATGTTATGGTACTACGTACTTTAATAAATTTTGTTTTCTTTATTTATTACTAGGTTCATATATAAATTTTGTTAGAGAATGGATGGATCTGGAAATATTAAAGGTTAAAATAGGTTAAAAAAACAGAATGAAATAGAACTTAATCAGTTCCTAAGAAGTTGTACTTGAACCGTAGTTGAGTAATAATAACTTACAAGAGGTATTAAGATCCGATGGAAATCTTTATAACAATCCATTCTCAAATCTCAGCGACGCTATCGATCCGACTGACTAAATCCAAGATGGCGCACCTGTCATGCGCTAGTGATGTAAGTACGTATACTTTGGAGAATAGGGCTTGCCGTTGAATTGTTTTTCAACAGTTAACAGTAAGCAACATTGATAAGAAAAGTTAACAACTAAAGTGACGTAAACAGTAGCAGGTTAAAAGCAATTAAAACATTAACATATGGGTTTTATCCTACATGCAAGACAATACATGACATCATTCGTGTCATTGCGGTCTGTGTGACCATAATCCCTGGATTTTAACAAACAATGCATTATCATGCAAAATGGTAAAGTAGCATCTTATTTATTTGTACTCTCAACACTGTATCGAAACACCAGTTCTATACTGTAGGTATTATGTATTCCGTATAATATACTTAATTTAGAGTCGATATTCTAAAATTGCTCTAGTGGTACCCACAGGTTGGTCACCACATCAAATACCGAAATGAAGATGGTGGGAAGTATTGAACGCATAATGTATTGAAATTGCATCTAAAAGGGTCAAGAAAGAATAAAAAAGCCGGCCAAGTGCGAGTCGGACTCGCGCACTAAGGGTTCTGTACCATTACGCAAAAAACGGCGAAAAACACGTTTGTTGTATGGGAGCCCTAAATATTTATTTTATTCTGTTTTTAGTATTTGTTGTTATAGCAGCAACAGGTTCACGGTTCATGAGATACAGCCTGGTGACAGACGGACAGCCGAGTCTTAGTAATAGGGTCCCGTTATTACCCTTTGGGTACGTAACCCTAAAAAGCGTTTCCTAATAATAGTCAAGTAGGCTAATTTAAAAAAACATACCTTTCAGGGTCATGAGGTCCAGAGAAATGGTTGGACTTCCTCGAGGGTAGAGGTATCAGCGGTATGGTCTGCGTCACCTCCAGCAAACCTTGCTCCACGTCTATATAGACAATTGGTGTTAACTGTTATCGTAAATTAAACTTGACTTGTCTAGACTGAACACTTTAATAACAATCACGGGTTTCATTTCGTGACGACTACGTTATAGCAAAGAGAAGTGAATATAGAGGCGTATTGTCAAAGTAAATTTTGTAGTCAACTTTTTCTGCCATCTTTCGACGTTTTGACCCAGAACTAAAAGCTATTTGACCCATGTTCTTTCACTGATATGTGTTAAATATCAATAGGTGTCGCCTCGGCATCTATTCAAGTACCTATAGGCCAAAGGTATATCGCCATCTATTCGAGCGTAATTTATTTTTTGTTTCGTCGAGGCACGTTTTTTTTCTTAGACGATCTATCTTATACACTTATATACTATAACCCTTGCGTCTCTTATTAACAGCTGGATTAGGGTCTCCCCAAATATATCGACGCGGAATCGGCGAAAGTCGATAAAAAAACGTATATTACTACGCTATAAGAGCAAAAAAAGCGTCGGCGCGTCGGCAGGCGTCGGCCGAATGACGAATTTTTCGCTCTTATTGCGCAGACATAAAGGTATTTTCTATCGGCCTTTGCCGAATCCGCGTCGATATATTTGGGGAGACCCTTAGTTTGACAATTCAGTTACCACAAAACATACCTACATACAACACAAAACACAACCACGTTTTTAGGGTTCCGTAGCCAAATGGCAAAAAACGGAACCCTTATGGATTCGTCATGTCTGTCTGTCTGTCTGTCCATCCCACCCGTATGCCACAGCCACTTTTTTCCGAAACTATAAGAACTGTTGAAACTTGGTAAGTAACTGAATAGATTTTAGTAACTACATAGACTGACAATTACTACCCCCGATAGTTATCTTAACGAATGAATGAATTATAATTAAATTAATGAAATTAATTTATTCCAGAATATTTCCACATGAGATTAAAACACAGCAGGAAAAGACCCACAACAAGATGGTCCGACGATCAGGAGCGGTATTCGACATGCGTTAAGTGACGTTTCGTGTTGAACTTCAGTTGAATGGAAGAAATCGTGTGTTGTCGAATAGGTAAATTTGACATTAGCAATCCACAGTTAGGTGACAACGAAACCAAACCGAACCACGCAGAGTTCAGAGCCATTTTAAACCGTATAGTAGTAAGAAAACAAAGTTGATTTTTGTTGCATAATTTTTTCAATGAATGAGTTTTGGTGTACAACCAAATGATACTTTCCACAGTTGATGAACAAATGATTCATTCCACTGTTGAACTGATGTTGAAGCCGAAACTGACAGTTGTGCATCTCGAATAGGGCCCCTGGTTAAGGTCGCGGGGAGCCGATGGATGAGAGTGGCGCAAGACCGGTCGTTGTGGAAATCCTGGGGGAGGCCTAAGTCCAGCAGTGGACGTCTTTCGGCTGATATGATGATGATGATGAGATTAAAACTAATTACATAATAAAATATAACTAAATTAAAAGACGATTACAAAAACACTCGCACTTGACTGATGTTTTTCAGTGAACTCTATACTGTCACGGTAGGTACCTAATAAGGGCGAAAGCTGTTATATTATTGTAACTGTTTGTGCATCTGTTTGCTTAATAAATCGAACCATAGGTACTAACTTTTCCTCAAGTTTTGCTCACAGACTTGACTCAGATAGTTCGGGATTTCATTTGAGTAATGTCATTGTTATTTTTACACCGTTATCAGTTTGACCCGTTACTCATCAGTCACTATAACAATATGTGACAAAATGATGATACGATTTGAGGTGGCTTTTTTATGATATAGGAGACAAACGAGCAGCTGATGGTAAGCGATTACCGTCGCCCATGGACATCTGCAACACCAGAGGGGTTACAAGTGCGTTGCCGGTATTTAAGATGGCAGTAAGCTCTTTTCTTGGACGTTTGAATGTCGTATCGCTCGGTGGCTATTTCTAAAAAAAAAATATTGCCATGAATTTAGGTTTAGCTCGGTTTAGGACTTGTCTTAATGTCTTAAAATTTTAAATTATTTCCAAAATCAATCAAGAAAGTAGCAAAGTATTATGGTGCATATTTTGAGTTTTTCTCATATTTTGGACCCGGGTATGTCCTTAAACTACGTCCAAAAGAGAGGTATAGGCACTTGTGAATGTCATCTCGCTTTGTGTGGTAGGGCACAGCGGGTGTCATTCCAGAAGATTGCAATTGTGAAAGAATAAAGAATAAAGATCTAGAGCAGAGCCCAACTGTAAAAGTACCTGCACCTTACAGAAAACCGCAGCCAAATAACACTAGACCCTACTCATAGTGTTGTGTTCCTGCTGGTCAGTAAGGTTGCCAGAGCTCAACGAGGGTGCAGAGTGTTAGGCTCAGCAAGGCGCATGTAGCTCCTCTGGACTACTCTGGAGTTACAGCTTACAGGCTATGTACGCCTGTACATAGGCTACGTAACGGAGACTGCTTAACATCAGGCGGGCCCTAGGTGTAATGTACTGTATTTACCTCAGTATATCATACGATGTAATGTATTTCCAACGATTCGCCAACACAAACATCACGCGGTACGTCCGGCTCTGCTCACGCCATAATATCGACTGGCCCTAACTGTCAGTGACGTCACCATGACGTAAGCGCTCGAAGCGTCAATACACTACACTAGGTATGCTTGTTTGCCACCGACGTAGTATAAATTTTTTTTATTAATTTTATTTGTATTTGATTTGTAATGTTATACAGTTAGCATTTGCTTCGCGTTGGTGTGATGAAAAATGTTGTGTTTCAGATTGCAGGCAGTAGCAAAGATTCCACCCTCGTGCCTTGAAACCCTCGTAACGGTCAGATTCCACAGTTCAAACTCGTGGTTCAATTCTGGAAACTTTTGGTTGCTCGGGGATCATTATTAGCACGAGGGTTTGAACTACAACATTGCCCCCTTGTAAAACCAATAATTATTCAATTTTGCTCGGAATATGAGCATGTAGCGACCGGTTTTCCTTATATTATAGTGCAGATGAATGTACCTGTCCTGGGGCCCATTTCTTGAACGGTAAATAAATAAAATAAATAAAAAAGCCTTTTTTATTTTCTGCATGCAAAAAAAGAGAACAATAAATATTGTTTCTAAGTGTAAGAAGTTGGTTGTTAGTAGTTAGTTTTTTACATATATTTTTTTTAACTATCTTAATTTCTACAATGTTAGTATTTTTAGTATTTATAATTTCATATTAAGATTATTAAGTATATTTATTTGTTGTTATTTTGTATGAAGTTTCATTTGTATCAAAGATAGATATAACTCCGTAATAGATGGATACAGTCTAAGGAAAAAACGTGCCTCGAAAATCACGAAAATTTGATTCTCGATCAGATGGCGCCACTAGTTTTGGCCTACTCTCGTATAGAGGGCGTTGACGGTTTCGTTTGTTACTTATAATTTTAACGCATATCAGTGAAAGAACATGGGTCAAAATCATATAAAAATAATTAATGCAAATAAAAAAATCATTTATCCATATTTAAATACATTTTAACGTATTTTTATAAATCTTCATTTTTAGTTTTAAAGTATGTCGATAGATGGCAGTGAATTTACAGTGGTTACAAAATTTACTATGACAATACCGCTCTATGTTATTATATCCTCTTTGATTTGTATTAATACGATATGCCTAGCCCGAGACACGCGAGGCATATCGTATAATTTATATTGTTTGAATAGGTAATGGTTTTAATTAAAAAATAAGCAAAAAGGAATCATATTTACTAAACATTCTACTTGAGCTTGTTATTTCATTCTAAATAGAAATAGAAATAGTTTATTCGTGGCACTATATACGACATGTTAACAAGAGGAACGAAAAGCAAACTTACACATAACACAATTTATTTATAACACCCTTCCCAAAGAGGTCATTGACTCAGCTAGTGAGGCAATATTTGTAAGCAAACTTAAGAAAATGCTAATGTGTTTAGCTTGTTACACAATAAACGAATTTATATTCAGAACTGCTGATGTCCCAAACTGATGTAATTTCAAAAATAAATTAAAACAATGTAAAATAACTGAATAATTTAATATTGTGATAATCTACTCTATTATGTATTATTGTGATAATGATGTGTATGCTGTGTGACGTGTAAGATTATTTAATAATGTTATCAATAAATTTCTCATTCTCATTCTCATTCTCACAATGAAACATAATGAAGTAAACATATACCGTTATAATAGGAACTACAAAAAAGACCGCATAGCAGGCCTAAGAAGCGTTAGATGGATAGTGTAGACTGTAGAGGAAGATCTAAGGAAGATGGGAAAGTTTACCAACTGGAAGAAGGTCGCCAGGCACCGCGACAACTGGAGGAAGATTGTGGAGAAGGTCAAGACCCACAACGGGTTGTAGCGCCAACGGAAGTAAGTAAGTAAGTAAGTAATAGGAACTAAACAACATTAACAAAGACTAATCTTTGTTTTATATGTATAGTATGTTACGTGTTTTTCTATTAATATTATATAATTTGGATTATAAAAACTTAACAAAAACTGAATTTAATTTAAGTTTTTTACCGATTTAGACCACTAAAAATTCTATTTTTATTTAAATGAGTTTCGGTTTATAGTAATAAGCCCAACACAATATAAATATATTTGTGTTTATATGGATATGTATTGTATATATATGTTTATTTTATATTCTAGATTACAGGTTTTAATTATTTACGTTTGTAATAATTGAACCATAATTTACTTTCTGTTCATAGTGTTCGTTTGTCTATCTTGATCTGTTTATTGTTTCATTCTCAATTGCTCAAAGGTTGACTGGAAGAGATCCCTTATAGGGATAAGTCCGCCTTTGTACATTGTATATATTTATGTTCTTTTATTGTGTTTGTAATCTGTCTTATGTACAATAAAGTGTTTACATACATACATAATATAGCAAGTATTTAAAAATAAATAAGAAAAAACACTGTACCTTTCGGCATAGTTAATATTTTGATCAATCACTTAATAACACGATTCACAACATTAACCAAACAAAACACTATTAGAACTTAAAATCTACATTCTCACCGTCAATAAAAACTAATTGTTAGTTAAAATTGACCTCTATTCTTAAAGTGATAATAATGTCAAAAACATGACAGTAGCATTGAAAAATACGATCAACGCACGGCAGCGCCTGCGCACAACTAACAAACAGGTTGATATCAGACTTAATAGACGTCGTAGACTGATTATTCGTAATCCTTATTGCCATGGTTTAAGGTTTATTGTTAATCAGTTGTATTGCTGTTATACAAAAGAGATCATACGGTCTTGTCATAGCAAATCCCAATATTGCGTCACTGGGATATCAGCCATAATTGGATCAATGGGAATGGGCAAGACACAGATTTTATGTGGGATGCCCATGGGATTATGTTTGTGTTGTGGGTATCATTAATATAAATTTTTTTATAGGTAAAATTTTGGTACCTATCTCCGTGGTCTGTTTTTTTAGGCCAGGATAACAGAATCTACTTTAAGGCCTAACATTTTTTTATAGTTTGGCTTCATTTGAATCATTTCGTAGTGCTAACGTAGAAAAAGATTGTCTTAATAATAAAATACTTAAGAAATTATTAGTCATTAGTTTTTCTTTAAATTTTAATTAATTTTAATTTTATTATTATTCTTATTATTTCTTATTTATTAAATTCAGCCATTGATAAATTCATTCAGCTGTCGGGCCGATAATATTTGTTTGTGTGTGTATGTGTAGGCATAATGCTTGTTGTAGTGTGCGTAACCGCTAAAGACGGCGCCCCCGGCCTGACTAATCCGACATCCGATATCGGATCAGACAATATAAAAACGCTCTAACAAATTCCAGAGGTAACAGACAGACAGATAGACGTTCAAAGCGGTTTCTAAGGCGCTATCGCACTGTTGCGGCGCCAGTGTGATAATCGCTTAAACTCCGTCCAGCTAAGTCTGTAGTTTAGCAGTCACTTAGCCATAACGTAATTTGGGCACCCATTAGTTTTGGTCTCACGTCACTTTGTATCAATTTAACAATTTTAACTTAAAAGCGACGATGCCGCAGTCAAAATTCAAATTTGCATTTAATTAAAGCAGTTGGTAGGATTCGCTATTGAAGTTTTGAACTTTAATCACCGCATGGGAGTTCTATTAGTTAGGAATATATATAGGTACTTTAGAAAATAGTAATTACATTAATTTAGGAATTTTGAAACTACTATTAGGTATTTGTTGTTATAGCGGCAACAGACAATAATATGGGAAAATTTCAACAGCGGATGTGAGGTTGTCGAGAGGTGAGTCTGCGGTAGCCATATCCCGGTAATCCGTTCAGCAGGCCGCCGGCGTTATGACACTTCCAACCTGGAGGTGGAGCATTACATAGCTGACATAGATCCCGCTCTTGCGACTCCACTCTGGCCGGCCAGTGAAGGCAAGCACAGAGGCGAGGGCCAGATGAAAGTATCCTCTGGATTAGGGGTCGGTAGTGTCGCCACTCACCGTCAGCTCGCCATAAAACTGACGCCGTGGGTTTTATTATTATTATTATCGATATAATCATCACGAGCCCACATTTTACCTAAAAACTTAAATTCTTAACAACGAACACATAAAATATGAAGCGCCTAAACATAACTGGATAGCAATAATTCGATCAACGGGCGTTTGCCCTGTATGTCTAGTTAGGGGTTCTCCAAAAGTTATCTAACTAAGTTAAAGTTCTGAAGTTACATCCTTCATTATTACCCGCGTCCCTGTTAGCAGTGACTTGTTTTGTAGGTATTGGCACATAATTGACCGAAGCGTAGCGAAGGTCTACGGTTTGACTCGCGCATTTTGCTTTTGTATGTCCGGATGTTCTCCTCTACAGGTCGCAATTCTCAACCGATTCTCGTGAAATTTTGTGACCAAATTCTATGATTAAATAGAATTTTTTTATCGACCCGGTTTTTCGAAAATGGCGGAGTCGTGATAGCTCGCGCCCAAACAAATAGTCGTATCGATATCATAACAGTATTTTCTTTTAAAGATATGTTTACAGATTAAACGGCAAAAAATTAAGAAATTTTGTATTGCTGGTTTTGGCGGTATTTAGATGTTTAGTTTTTACTCGAGAAAGAGTAGCCGTATTTCGTCAGCTTATGTAAGAACTAGCATGGCGAATTTTGCAAACAGTCGCTTTTTTCGTTTGCAACGGGTGGTCCCTGGTTCGATCCCCGGTGATTGTATGCTGCTGCATAACTTTTTGTATTTTATTTTCACTTAAATTTCGTATTGTTTTTTTATTTATTATATATTTTTCTATTTTCAAAAAATGAAAATAATATGATTGATTGATCGATCAAGCGCGGGCTAAGCGTATTCGTTTCATTTTTACAAGCTTTTTTTTAACTAGACCTAACACATATGTTTTTTTATTTTAATTTTCTAGTGTTCTTAACCGCGGAGCCATACATTTATTTAGATTATTTACAGTATATCTCTTAAAATACGTAGATTTTTTGCACTATAAACTTTGAGGTTTAGGTAGTGTAGATTCGTCTGAGCCATGGAGCCAATTATTTAATAATATTATTGAAAAATTCAATAAAAATTGAGAATATTTTGCCCAACGCCTGTCCATGTGAGTGATCATCCATGTTTAACAAGATAGTAGTAGTAGTAGTAAAACTCTTTATTGTACAAAAAGAAACATAAAACAAGAGAAAATTGCATCATTTGTACAAAGGCGAACTTATCCAAGATGGTGAAGTTAAGTTTAATAATAACTAACAAAGATGTCACTTTAACACAGGTGACCTAGCTAAGTAGTGCCTAATTTGCTCGATATGTGGTGACATCGTGAGGTCGAAACGGGCCGATTTTTAGGGTTCCTTATCGAAAGGGTAAAAACGGGACCCTATTACTTACTAAGACTCCTCTGTCCGTCTCTCCGTCTGCATGTCACCAGGCTGTATCTAATGAACCGTGATAGCTAGACAGTTGAAATTTTCATAAATGATGTATTTCTGTTGCCGCTATAGGAACAAATACTAAAACGTACGGAACCCTCTGTGGGCGAGTCCGACCCGCACTTGTGCGGTTTTTAGAGTTTCGAGCGCTTGATTTCGTGTGGCTCCCTTCAATCACTACTAAGCATTTCAATACTTTTAGAAATTCAAAAATCAGCCTGGTATACAGGGTGGTTTGGGTCAGTAAGGGCAACTACCAGATCCCGTGCTGCTACGTGAAAATGGTCTTAGAAAACCTTCCCTCAATTTCAAATTAAAGAAGATTTTGGAAAAAACATAGGTACCTACAGGATGCAAGAAAAAGGTCATTTTTGACAAATGCCTGCGGCGCCCTTTTTCTCTTACCTACAAGCTTTTCACTGTAGGGTAGGGCAAAGCTCAACATTCAAGTCTTACATACAGGGCGCCTGCTTTACGCTATGAGGTCCCTAAGCGGCCCTATGCGGTCTTCGCAATAACTTTTCCACGCCACGTTTCACGTCAACCACTGCAGCTGTGTCCCAAATAGCCTTTTCCCATGTTTTTCTGGTGCCAATCGATCCCATTCTTATCCACGATTAAAAACTTGTATGGAACCATAAAGAACTTCGCCTAGGAAAGCCACAAATCGAGGAAACCACAAACAACAACAAACGGGTTGTAAACCACAAACTACTGACCTTAACATCAATCTATATTCTCGAAATATGCAAATTCGTTCGGAAATATCCCAACTTATTCACAAAAGTCTATGAACAACCACGACGATACCCCGCGAGATACAAAAATAATTTGGCAATTACAACAAAAATTAATTTAAAATTGTACCAAGCAAGCCCAAACATGATGGCTATTAAGATCTATAACAAGCTCTCAGATAAAATAAAGAACGAAACATCTGAAAAAAAATTCATAGATAAACTCAAACAATTTCTAATAAATAAAAACTACTATAGCCTTCAAGAATTTATTGATGATATCGAAGAAACATAACAAATAAAAATCGTCGGTCTGCCTCTATTCACACTATTCACAGCAATGTAATGCGCATAATAAATTCCAGTAATACATTATATTATTATTTTAGCTAAGTATGTAGTAATGTTATGAATAAGACACTGATGAAATTAGGATTTTACATTGCAATTTGACATTTTTTTTCTACCATTAGCCTACTTATTATTATACGACATCAATAAATTGAAATAATAACTATTAATAATAAACTGACAAATCAATTCAATTAATCATTTACCAATATAATTATTTTTGACGATATATTCTTAGATTTAGTTTTAAGATTTGCGGTCATTTATTTTATTTTAATTTAAATTGATTACTAATAAGTAAATGTAATTAGCGTAGAATAATATTACTATTGTGTGCCCTTACAGGGTGTCATGATCTGACTTTATATTATGTAACACCTATTATGTACATGACAATACAATAAATAAATGATAAATGATAAATGAAAACTTTTCCCATACAATTTGTATGAAATGAAAACTTTTATTTTTCACATGCAATTTTTTATGCCAATCGATTCCTATCCAGTATCAATAGTTTCATAGGGTTCAACTAATGGTAATGTACCTACTAAAAAGCCACAATAATTTTCAAAGCGATATTTATAAACTTAGAAAATATTATGCTGAAGCGATCAACATCAAAATCAAAGTGATTTGTTAAGATTTAGTTAGTCGAAACCGTTTTCTCCCGAAATGGAAATTGTATGAAAAAAGTACCTATTGTCTATAGCTATTCTACCCTCTTAGGTCTACAGCTCACAGAGCCACTAGTATTATTATTATTTAATTTATGTTTTATAATCAAATGTTAAAAATTACAATTTAACAAAGCTCCTAAAAACTAATTAGTTTGACTGTGGAGTCAAGTATCAATTTCTTTTTTCACTAAGTTATATAATTATTAATAAATAATAGTACTAGGTACAGAAGGTTCACTCCCTAACAAAACGCGTCTATCACGACAGATATGACCGCAAGGTGGCGCAAGCGCGACCAGGCGTCTGTTCCGTAGCGGTGCGTGGCAACTACTATAGTGTGGGCCGCATATACTTGTAGCAAAGATAGATATAACTCCGTAATAGATGGATACAGTCTAAGGAAATACGTGCCTCGAAAATCGCGAAAATTTGATTCTCGATCAGATGTCGCTACTACCTCTGGCCTACTCTCGTATAGAGGGCGTTGACGGTTTCGTTTGTTATTTAACAATTTTAACGCATATCAGTGAAAGAACATGGGTCAAAATAATAAAACTAATTAATGCAAATAAAAAAAATACATTTATTCATATTTAAATACATTTTATTGCATTTTTTTAATCTTCATTTTTAGTTTTAAAGTGTGTCGATAGATGGCAGTGAATTTACTGTGGTTACAAAAATTTACTATGACAGTACCGCTCTATAATATTATAATTATCCTCTTTGACTTGTAGCGACGCGACGAAATCGCAGTGAGCCACGCCTGGTATTGTAACTTTGTAGCAAAGACGATATAATAGGATAGAGAGGTACTGTCGTAGTAAATTTTGTAACCACAGTAAATTCACTGCTATCTATCAACGCACTTTAAAACTAAAAATGAAGATTTATAAAAATACGATAAAATGTATTTAAGTATGGATATTTTTTTTATTTGCATGAATTATTTTTATATGATTTTGACTTTTTGACCCATGTTCTTTCACTGATATGCGTTAAACTGTTAAATAACAAACGAAACCGTCAACGCCCTCTATACGAGAGTAGGCCAAAGGTAGTGGCGCCATCTGATCGAGAATCAAATTTTCGTGATTTTCGAGGCACGTTTTTTCCTTAGACTGTATCCATCTATTACGGAGTTATATCTATCTTTGCTTTGTAGTGACAGTTTGTACTGGTGTCACCGTTTATGCTTCTGCTGTACAGTCAGCATCGATAGTAGCGTATAAGATTAAGCATCAAAAGTAAGTATCTAGTACTACCATACTCTATAGGGGGTATCATTTAAAAGCACCATCTCTGAGTTTGAGAAACACGGGATACTGCCATTGCCGTGCTAGTATATCCTATCATAAGCCATATATAGATGCCTGCACCTATCACTGTTTCTGTTTAGCCTGGTGGTTGACTGGTAGAGAATGCCTTTAGGCATTAAGTCCGCCATTTGTACTTTATTTGTTATATTGTGCAATAAAGTTTAAAATAAATAAATAAATAAATATATGCATGGAAATATAAATATTTATTTAAGGAACCAAATAGTGTCCGGAGAAAATATCAGCTTGTTATCCCCCCTTCCAAAACGAAAATGCTATCCAATAGCCCACAATATACAGCAATCCGGGTATACATTAAACTGCCAAACAAAATCAAGTCGCACAATAATTATAAATTATTTTATAAGGCAATCAAGGAATTTTTGTTACACAAATGCTATTATTCTTTAAATGATTTCTTAAATGATAATTTAGAATAAATTGGATTTCATAATGACAATGTAAAAATTTGTAATTGTAAAAGTATGAATATTTGGATAATTTTATGATAAATTATAATTTAATATAATTTAAGCTGGTGAACAATGTATAGCTGTTAAGATATAATTTAGACTAAGTATTATTTAAGTAACAATGTTGCTATGCCCTAACGGGTGCATGTTGTAACCTAAGATATAAATAAGACCTACTTGTAAACACATGTATGCAATAAATGATATGATATGATATGATATGATATGATATGATATGATATGATACGCTAGAAAGGCTCGGGTCCGGACCGAGGCAACCGACATATCATTTTCTCGTGACAGGTGACCGGTCATCACGTGACGCTTTCTATAGAAAACGAAGTGTCAGATGCATCGCCCCGGACCTGAGACGTTCTAACGTGAGTTTGCGGCAGCAATGCAGTCGGCAGTAACGGAGCGTACTACGTACGATGCGGGGCGGGATGAATCAATCCTTTGATACCTATAAAAGTGTCCTACGTGGGCGATCTCGTTGCGAACGCGAACGACGTGAGCTTCGCGTTCGCGAGTTGTTCGCTTAATATCGAGCCCCAATACGGTACCTCTTAAATTGCGAATCTTATATAAGTTTATTTTTACATTGGTTCATCTAAGAATTCAGATTGCCCTCGCTCATTAGAGCAATGAGAATATACGACAAGTCCGTAGTCTTCAGATCAAAGGGTCTTTTGGTATATGAGCGCAGGTTTTCAGCGTCTTGAAATCTCAGGAAAAGATCCCATTATTCAACATGGCGTTTAAAAATATGAAAAAAAAAGGTTAACAAATAGTAGAGTAATCGCCGACTACAAAATGTGGACGGATAGTCGGCTTTCCCGACTAGTCGGCGACGAGTCGGTACATCCCTAATAAATACTTTCCACGAAAATTAATTTGAACTTGATCGGTTGACCCATTTATGACTTTTCTCCAAAAAACTTATCTTCTTATTAAAAAGACCTAAGTGCCGGGGTTTTGCTCTTTTGCTTGGTAGCCTTAGCTCTGCTGGCCCATTCCCAGAATATAATATGTTGGTTGTTAATTTAATTGCCGCGACTAAATTACGATAAAATGTAGTAGTAATTAGACTTAATATTCAATATGTTTGCCAAAATTATACCTATTACATAAACTATATTTTATCATAAATTTTTGATTGTTTTTCTTTGCATGAATAGTGCTCAATTCAGAAGTAATTTAATTTGTAATCTAAAACACTTGAGTGACCCGTTATTAATATATTTAATATGTCTGTGTCTCACGGACGTTTTGTTAATTTAATTTGATCAAATAAATTCTATACGAAATCAATTTTAGAAGTTATTACTTCTTGTAGGAATATAACTTTGTTTTAGTGAAATCTACATTAATTGAAGCACCTTTATCTCTCCTTAGAGACTATAAGTTTAACCGTATTGCAAAGTGCTTAAAACCGTTTTAATTGTTTAGGGAATACTGAATCGTACGTTAATGTTAGTTAATCTAATTTAAAATCAGGAGACATAAACGTGTAGTAACGCTGTAGAAATTACATTTTCAACACACTTGCTCGTAACATGCAAGTTATTGAACCGTTTTAGGCTCATAATCCTAGATATTAAACACGCGTGCTTTTTCATAATATTATAGAACTTGTTAATGCGACAGTGCCCCCTAGCGGTTTATAAAGCTAATATCTATTTATAAACACTTTTTGGGAAGATACTTATATGGCGATCTACTTAAGAATAAGTAATATATAACAATATCAAAGCTCTAAACTTAAGGTTAGGTAATTTATGTACTCCCTGTTGTATGTAACTATTACACATAATATTCTACACATATGCTCGTACAGCCTAGTCTTTTATGTTACGCAATGATATCTGAATTTATTCATCCCATTACCGAAGACCGAATTTTAGTCCTAAATTCTAGATCCTTATAAAATAGATGCATAAAAAAAGCCTCTAGCTACGCCTTTCTTGCATGGAAAGGGTATATTATACCCATTGATCGCTTACCACAAGATGAAGTATAATGCAAAGACGACCAGAATGCTGGATGTTGCTGGAAGACAGTGAGGCTAGGTTCACACGGCAACGTCCTGCAAGTTTTTTCAAGTATTCGATTTTAAACGTACAACCAGTCAGATAGCGACAGTTTTCACGCAGTTAGACGTCTGTGATGGATCCACGCTACATCGTAAATATCGTAATACTTTTATATTGATATCGATGGCGACAGCGGTTTCGCCGCCGACAATACAGAAGGTTTTGGGTACATCGTATAAATAACAAAACATTTGAAAATTATTATTTATACGCTAAACTTAGGAACGGAAGCGCTGGTGGCCTAGCAAGGGCATGCGACTTTCAATCCGGAGGTCGCGGGTTCAAACCCCGGCTCGTACCAATTTATTTCGATATTTACCAGCCGCTTTTCGGTGAAGGAAAACATCGTGAGGAAACCGGACTAATCCTAACAAGGCCTAGTTCCCCCTCCGGATTGGAAGGTCAGATGGCAGTTGTTTTCGTAAAAACTAGTGCCTACGTCAATTCTTAGGATAAGTTGTAAAGTGGACCCCAGGCTCCCATGAGCCGTGGCAAAATGCCGGGATAACGCAAGGAAGATGATGATGACGCTAAACTTAGGAACAATGACACTAAGTTTTTCAATTACTTTCGGATGTCTATTGAAAGTTTCCACTCAATTAATTAATAATTCGTTATCTATATAAGATTCATCAACCATTTTGAAATAATTATTCAATTTGCTTGTCAAGGCCGGCGAGTATACGTTTACAAACGCCGTGTGAATGGTTCTATGCATAAAGTATGTGCCACTCTTTATCCGTTAAGACGTATACTGCAAAAAATCATGCAGGGCAAAAGATGGATTAATGTTATCGTCAAAGTGGTTGAAAATAACTGGATATAAAGAGCTCATGACCGAAGAAAAATGGCATAACTACATACATGCGAAGCTAACGTCGCCTCTTCATTTCAGAGGATCTAATCAATTCGTAAAAAAAACTTGTTTAAATAGTTATTGTGGCTACTACTTGTCTACGTTTCACAAAAACTGTCAATTAAGTTGCCAAATGTCACACTCGCCAAACGTCACTTTTTTACTTTAAATAATTTAAAACCCCTCACCGGCCTTTACGACTACAACATTCAAATTTAAATAACACATCCCACACACATGCATCCCATGCATGTCGTGCTAATGTTTAAAAGTACGAGTACAGTCAAGGGCATAAATATATATACATTCCCAAAGTTTTAAAAATATGTGTACGCTCTTACACCTGAGACAATAAAGTCGTGTTCACATTCATTCACTCTGTTTAGTGATGGTGAGATTCGTGAGTCGTATAGGTAATTAGGTATATTGGGTATGCAGTGTCTATGAGGGGTTCTCTATGTTGCACCCAATATCGAATACTTCCATTTTGTCCCTGTCAACTCGCTATCGTGTTACCCGAAACACGTGACAGTTGACATTTACATCGGGAAAGCCTGTTCCTATAATAAACAGGGTCCTAAGGGTTTTTTCATGTGTTATCGCGTTACATTTCACTTTAGTTGCTATCATTGTAACGGTGCGTTACAAGTTACAATGAACACTTTTTCAACCTATTCTTGTTATTATAAAATATAGTAGTAGTTCAAATCAAATTTAAAATTTTAGAATTCCATCGGAGTTTCATGTAAATAAAACTCAAATTCTTAATATATTAAAAAATAATTATGAATAATTGTGACTTTCCATCAGAGGTAGGAACTTATGCTTCATGTGAATAAGGGTTTCTCCATCAGTAAAATAAATGGTCCTTAATGCTCCATGTGCATTAACCTTGTCCCTATTACTAAGACTCCGCTGTCCGTCTGTCTGTCAGCAAGCTGTATCTTATGAACCGTGATAGCTAGACAGTTGAAATTTTCACAGATGAATGTATTTCTGTTGCTGCTATAACAACAAATACTAAAAAGTACAGAACCCTATGTGGGCGCGTTCGACTCGCACTTGGCTGGTTTATTTCAATTTGTATTTTTCATGGAAACTTGGGTACTTACAAGCAACATCTAAAAACATTTTCAAAAACATAATTTTTACGAAAAAAAAAACCGACATAAATGGGGGATGCCGTTGAAAGGTTACTTATTGTTGATGGTGCACTCCAGACAATGAAATGAAAAATACAGCATCTTTTGCCTAACTAAAAGCAGGTAACTAGCCACTTTTCTAGTAGCATTTCGTTTCTGTAAGGGTCACAGTTCTAACCTAACCTAACCCAATGTTCTGATAGCATTTCGTTTCTGTAAGGGTCACAGTTCTAACCTAACCTAACCCACTTTTCTGATAGCAGTTCGGTTCTGCTAGGATCGCAGTTCAAAAAAAAGTCCAGGTCCAAGTTTGGGTCTGGGTCCATAACGAAGAGAATAAATCGCCAAACGTGAACTATGTGTCGTTGAAGAGTTTGATCATCATCCGCAGTTCCACTTCATCAAATGTCACTTTTTTATGTAAATGCTGGATTTGTTGATGAAAATACAAAAATCACTATATGTATGCCTTTCACATTTGAGGAGTTCCCTCGATTCCTCATGGATCCCATCATCAGAACTCGAGCTTGACAAAAATGTATCTTGAAAACCTGAAGTGTAGGCATAGAATATTAGGTATTTATAGGATTCGAATAACATGTAATTAGATCATAAGGATCATATAGCTTAGCGGTACCATATACGGAGAGTCATGTAAGACGACTCTCCCCATATTAGGTTAGGAATGTAATCCATATACGAAAAGTAATGTAAGATGACTCTCTAATAACCATTTGACACCTTTCACGTGTAGACCTCCCAAGTAGTGTGATTCATAGTTAACCTAGATAATTTCGTATATATAAAGGATTGTATCTTTTGAATTGAGGCATTATATATTCAGTATTTAACCGACAGTCTCAAGTTTTACTTCTGTCTTGGGTCCCATCTTTACAAACCTAACTTGCTTACCAATTATAACGAAGAGGACAAATTGCCAAACGTGAATCATTGAAGAGTTCCGTTCTGATCATCATCAGCAGTTCCACTTCATCAAATGTCACTTTTTTTAATGTAAATGCTTGATTTGTTGATGAAAATACTAAAATCACTATATGTATGCCTTTAATATTTGAGGAGTTCCCTCGATTCCTCATGGATCCCATCATCAGAACTGCTTTTTGACAAAAACGGGACCAATCTGTATGTACTTACAACCAAAAAAAGAATTTTCAAAATCGGTCCGGAAATGACGGAGTTATGGAGTATCAAACATTTAAAAAAAAATACAACCGAATTGACAACCTCCTCCTTTTGAAATCTTGAAGTCGGTTAAAAAGATAGATATGAGGCAAATACTAAAAAAAAAAATATATATTTTAATTTCCATGTAACAAATGGAAACGTCACGTGCAGGCTCTGGACTAGTTATACGCAGAAGACCATCAATTCAGAATCAGAATCAGAATCAGAATCATCGCATTTATTCGTGATAAACTATGACATACAAAAGTATAAAAGAACAAAGAAATATAAACATAAAAATAAATAGTTTACCACGAAATGGTCCCGCCTCAGCATAATGCTAACCCAAAAGTCAGCGCTGATCTTCCGGCGAAACCATTTTGAGGGCCACGAACGAACGCAGCTGTACGACACGGCCCTATTTTAAAACACAGAACGCGACTTTGCGGCGGCGAATGGGCGGCGATCAGCGCCATCTAATCTGCCGGTGAGATGTCATGATGACATAGAGGGCCATGTCGTACATGTGCTGATTAATGTATTATTTATATAAAAAAATAATATATAACACTAGTAATTCACTTCCTTGCGCGTCCAATATAATAATGGTTTCAGGATATTGTTGGGTTGTCACACTACCAATAGAAGATATAGTTTAAGAACAAATGTGACGTTTTCAACCAAAAGGTACCATATTGTCGCTTGTCGATAAGGTTGATTTCAAATTAGTGCATATATGGAAATAGAGCCTTATTGACAACCGACAATAAGTACCCTTTTGATTGAGAATGGCACAAATTACTTTCATCTTCAAGCAAAAGCATTCAAACATAATATTATGCCATAAGCATGAGATTGCAGGTTGTCAAAGGGTTGACTAGAGCCATTCTAGACCCGTGAAAGGCAACTTAAAGAATTGCAACTGTTTAGTTGAAAGCTAGGCCTAGAAATTTTCACAAAAATATTTTTTCTGAGTAGCGAATTTTCTACTCGCGGTTTTTACGATCGCAAATTTATTTTTAATACAGTTGCTCAAAAAGTGCTACTTTACGTAGCTGTTTAGCGTGCGGAAAGTTGGTTTTCGCGAACTAGTGCTTTTTACTTTTCCAATTTTTTTAAATTTATTCTTGTTCCAATTCATGACTACTTATTGATGAGTGTTAATATTAGTTTCCTTTAAACGTCGTAATCAACATAAAAACCTACTATTAATGTAAGAATACGAAAAATATACATATTTTATATTTTATTACTTATCTCTTCATCATTATAACACGTCTATTTTTTATATATTGAATATTGAAAAACCGTTCTTAATAAGTTGTCTGAATAGAACGGAACGCCTGTCAAAGAAGAGGCGTTTTTTTCTTTCTGCTTTAAGTTTCCAAAGACAACATTCGATATTGTTTTTATAAATATATGATACACAAATAATCGTAATTAACGATATTTGGGTAATAATAGTACAATGTTTTATATTTACAATTGTTTCTGTCTTATAGAACATGTATTTAAAAAAAACTTTCATTGAAGTTGGTTTAATAATAATAACACCCAGCTAAAAAACACCTCTTTATAATGTCAATGTCAATAATGTCACAGAATTAATAATATAAAAGTTTCGAATTCCTTACTTGTTGTTTTTCTTATTTTGTCGCAACTGTATTAAAAAACGTCGTTCGATACACGTGCGGAAATGTCATTCTTCACTCGTCCCGAGTCTTGCCAGATATCTCGGTACTCGTGAAGTAATGACATACTTTCCGCACTAGCCTCGAAATGTACTATTCGTCTTTTTTCATGTAGCGATTTTTCATGAAGCGTTTTATAATGTTCACGTTTATTTATTTTTTCTTTAATTTTACCAATAGGTAGGTTATTTTATTATTCTTAACTATTATCAGTAAAATATAGTGCGGTTTGTTGGATATTTAACTCGAAATAATTATTCTAACAAATCGTTACCCCTTAGTGTCCAACTGTCACATTAATAGGTAGGTAGGTTAGGTTCGTTAGGTATCTTTAGATTCCCGAAGGGCAGACCGCTTAGAAACTGCCGTGTTTCTTGTGACAATTGTCATTAGCGTCCCAAAATAGGTACTTATTTATTGGCGATATAATGAAGTTTTTTTTAAATTAAAATGTTGGTGGCAAACAAGCACACAGACCGTTCGATGGTAACCGGTTACCGTAGCCTATGGAGGCCTATGACGTCAGTAATAGTGATTTCGACAATTGTCGCACCTGTCACCGTGGTGAAATAGGGGCCTGGGCTTTGAAAACAGATACTATATAAAAGATAATAACAAAATTTGGAGTCTTCAACTCCAAAAACTCCATTCGTACCTCTATCATGATATATAATAAAAAACATAACAAAAGTTGAAATTTTTTTGTTCGATTAATTGTGACCACATGTGAGTAGCTTCCGAATCTTACAGTCTCTTAGGCACATGGAGGTCTCTTTATGTTTGTGTTAAACATACTCAATATTTTTTTGTGCAATTAGAAGTACTTACTATAATCTCACTGTTTTTAATTACGCTCCGTTCCCAATACCCCCACTCTCCCCTACATCCTTACATAGGAACTGCAGAATATGGTCGATAAACGTACTTGTGAACGCTAAATAACGTAAACTTCAGCTAGAACTACATGAAACGTTCAGGGGAGGTTCTTTTATGAATGTTTTCTTGTAACGACGACAACTTACTTTTCAGGTTCCCTATACTGTAATCCTAGAAAAGAGCGTATTAACGGGTTGGTTGGTTGGTTGGTGATGCGCATGTGTGAAGAATATGGCTACGGGATCTGTTTATCATTAGGTGGGAATTACGCTTGTTTACCACCAATATGGTGTACAAAACTAGAAAGTCAAAAATTACACTCTCCGCTAATTACAGTGAACCATTTTTAATTAGTCATCATCATCTTACTCGCTTTGTCCCGGCATTTTGCCACGGCTCATGGGAGCCTGGGGTCCGCTTGGCAACTAATCCCAAGAACTGGCGTAGGTAATAGTTTTAACGAAAGCGACTGCCATCTGACCTTCTAACCCTTTTCGGGATTAGTCCGGTTTCCTCACGATGTTTTTCCTTCACCGAAAAGCGAGTGGTAAATATCAAATGATATTTCGTACATAAGTTCTGAAAAACTCATTGGTACGAGCCGGGGTTGGAATCCGCGACCTCCGGATTGAAAGTCGCACGCCCTTTTACTGCTAGGCCATCAGCGCTTATTTTAATTAGTAAACGTATTTTTTTTTTTATTAAAACTTTAGTTTCATAAAGATAGATCTGATGCGAATCTTTAATTTGCATAAAAATAATATTTAATTACATAGTTGTCATATAACAAATACATAAACATTCAAAAACAATCATAGACAATTAAAAAGCATTATGAAAAACAAAACACAAAAAAGCAAAAAGAAGAAAAGCAATACTCTTATATACCGTTTACAATACCTACCTACATAACGTTTAACCCTTTACAGCATGGATTTTTTATTCTCCTCGAATTAAATATGTGTATACTACACACTATAAATGTAAAAAAAAACAATCATAGGTAATTTTTTTGTAATTTTGGGTTAATTTTATTGTTTGTAAAAATTTACACGTAAAAGTGCCCCTGTGGCCTATTTGCTGAATATATGTTTGATGGTTTTTTATTTTTTTATTTTATTTATTTATTATTAAAAAAAAGAGGTACAGTAAAATTCTTGCTACTTATCTGCCAAACTGCATTCTACCCATTCTATCCATTCTACCCTTCACCACTGTAAATTAAGTTATTTTGGCGTTATACAGAGTTATACGTAGTATTGTATTGTATTGTATTTATTTATTGCATTTCACATGTACATTACAGGTTTTACAAGTACTTAAGAGTATAGGTAGGTACACAAATGACACATGAAACCCTGATGGGCGCAGCAATGTAGGTAGATAGCTTAACAATATTAATCGTTTCATTATACAATTAGGTACCACGGTTTTACGGTAACACGTGCAAAGGTATAGTTGGTCAAACCAAACTGTCAGTAAATGAGAACTTCCCCTGTCTCCCTTCCTTTTCTTTGTTTGATGTTTGAAAAACAGTAAGTAAAAAAACAATAAAGAGATAAACGGAAGAAAAACAACACATTAATAACGTTTAAGGGATCTTAAAAAACTTATAATGCGATATGGTGGGGTAAGACGATTTCGATTCGACCAACGTCATGCCCGTTAAATGGTTACGTTTGAACGTGTATCCACCAGGCTGAGGAGAACACGATTTGGTCTGTACGATCAGGTTCCAATGTACACCAGTAAAGTGCATGTACGCAAATGCTGGTACATTCCCAACTAGGCGGCGTGTTTCCACGATATACCCGTATTCTTTATACTCCATGGCGTAAGTTATAGGTCCACCTTTTTCCGCTTCAGACAAATTGTTGAATTGGGCCTCTTTACCGCCTTCAACGTGTCGAATACGTAACATCCCGTTCTTTAAAGGAGTCACTGTCCACGAGCAGCCGCTGAAGTCCGGAGTGAACACGTAATGTGGCTCTTTAGCGTCAGGATTATGAGGAATGTCAATGGAGCCTCCTTGAGGCAGCCAATAGGCGAGCTCGCCGGTTTCATCCACTTCCAGCGCGTAGATAGTTGATGCTCCTCCTTTCACTTCAGCGAATTTGAATTTTGCTTCAGTTCCTGGTTTGGGCGATTGAGGATGTCCGATTGGACCGGCGGTGAACGCATGCGTTTCGAAGTTGTGCATCGTATAGTCAGGCGTGTTCGTGGATTTTACGGTGGCCGGACTATGGCTAGATTTGCCGCAGTGAATTGGAGTAGCGTTTGGTAAGTCTCTGTCAGCGCCTTCTGATAGTCTGTTCGTTGGTAGTTTGTGGAGATCAGAAAAAGCCAAGCTGGTCCCATAGAGCTGGATGATGAGTATTACAATCGGGGCGATGTGTCGCAACGCCATCGTTACAACGTTGAAATGAAACTGTAGCAGTGGGCATCAGTGTACGTCTTTTATACAAGTCGCGAACGCCGGCGCAATACTGACTCATTACGGCCCGGCCACGACATCGCGCGGCGGCGGCAGCGGCGAGCGGCGGCGAGGGCCGTTAGTGCGTTATTCAGATTGGAAAAACATGTACGTATACAGACTTTTTAATTTCGAATGAATGAGTTATTAATAATCTTTCAATAATAACATACTAATTTATTATGTTATTAAGTAGGCATATTTTAATTAAGATTGAAGTTATAGTACTTACTCGCACAATCCAGATTATACGTATATGTTTTAATTACCTACAATACCTACGTTTTTGTTATTTATTTCGTGTTAAATATTTTCTTAAATGTCTGTTTCATTGGAAACATATTTTGCCAAAAATGTACTGATTAAAAGAATATATCATACACATACATATTGTTGTTGTTTTTTTTTGTAATTCATAGTGAACAATTTAAACTATATAGCTACACATTGTCTAAATATAAGTTTTTGTGAATTTGTGATATTTTTAAGTGAAAAAACCATGTAATTACCAATTAGAAATAAATATTTTGTTGGTCAAGCAAATGTTGTCAGTAGAAAAAGGCGCGAAATTCAAATTTTCTGTGTAACGATATCCCTTCGCGCCTACATTTTTTAAATTTGCCACCTTTTTCTACTGACAAGATTTGCTTGACCAACTATATCTATCTATATATATATTTAAAGGCACGTGTCCTGATCCTGACTGAGTGACTGACTCATCAACGCAGAGCCGAGACTACAAAAGCTAGAAAGTTGAAATTTGCACACCAGGTTACTTACATTTATAATGAGTACAAAAGCTAAGAAGCAGTTTGAGAAAATCAACCCCTAAGGGGTTAAAAAGGGGTTGTAAATTTGTATGGGGTTCAAGTTTTATTTTAAGCTAGCGATTTGAAACTTCGTAAAAAGATATATTATTTGAATACAAGAAAATTAATTTCAGCGTTTTTGAAGATTCATCCCCTAAGGTGGTGAAAAAGGGGTTGAAAGTTTGGATGGAGATCAAAAATGTTTTCAAGTGCGGGACTTGAAATTTTGTACATTGGCATACTATTAGAATACAGAAAAAATAATTTCAGTGTTTTTAAAATTCATCCCCTAACAGGGTTAAAAAGGGGTTGAAAGTTTGAATTCATTATAAATGTTTTGAAACTTCTAATATAGCCGATAAAAAAATAATTTTCGACGTTTTTGAAAATTCAACCACCAAGGGGATAAAAGGGGGATGAAAGTTGGTCTTCGGGTTCAAATTTTATTTTAAGCTAGGAATTTTACATACAATTTATACAGGACATGTATATTACAATTCATTAACGAGAGTAAAAAGTCCAGTAGGCCTCAGCGAAGCGTTCGAGGTAGGAGTAGGAGTCCACGAAGGCTCGGCAATTAGTTTGCTACTCTTTAACTTGGTCTTATGACCAAAGAAATCCAAGCTCCATTGCCGATGAATCTCCTGTACGCGGACGACATAGTACTCATGGCTAACACAGCAAGCGAAATGCAGGATACTCTACATCTCTGGATTAACGCCCTAAAACAAGCGGGTCTCAAAGTTAGTCGAACCAAAACCGAAGCAAAGTCGAACACTTGCAATGCAGGTTCACTGGCAGAAACCAACAATCAACTGTTTGCTACCCCGACTTGAAACCGGTGCCTCAGTTCATTTAAAGTACCTGGGATCGGTTATCTCAGAGGATGGAAAAATAGAGAAAGATGTAGCGCACCGAGTAAATGTTGGCTGGCAAAAGTCGCGCACGCTGTCTGGAGTACTGTGTGATACTCGCATGCCCGTTCGAACTAAAGGAAAGGTCTACAAGATGGCTGTTAGATCAGCGCTGCTTTATGGATCGGAGTGCTGGCCTATCAAGGAAACTAACGTGCAAAAACTCCATACAGCCGAAATGAAGATGCTTAGGTGGTCCGGAGGGGTTACACGGCTTGATAAAGTCAGAAACGAGTACATTCGTGGCAGATTCAAGGTAGCCCCTACCTGAAAAACTCACAGAAAACCGACTCAGGTGGTACGGGCACGTGATGCGAAGGCACGAAGAGTTCGTTGCCAAAAAAGCTCTGAACCTGCCGGAGAAAAAGGGACGCCCGCAGGGATTCATGGTGGACCAACATAACCCAATTACTAAAGAAAAACAATTTACCGGACCCGGCAACCCTCGACAGAGTCTCGTAGCGCAAAATAATTAGGAGAGCCGACCCCACCCTACAGTGGGATGGAGCAAGGAAGAAGAAGAAGAACTTGAAACTATGCAGAAAGGTATTATAGTAAAAAACAAGAAAACTAAATTCAGCGTTTTTGAAAATTCACTCCAGTGGTGATTTTTTTGCCGTTTTTTGGGTAATGGTACGGAACCCTTCGTGCGCGAGTCCGACTCGCACTTGGCCGTTTTTTTTAGTTATTCATATTTCAACAAAAATTTACTTTGTGGAAGTATATTATGTTGTTGCTTTTTACACTCGACGTATTTCCGCAGTCTATTTTTGTAATTATATACATTCTATCAGTCCAATTTTCTTCAAATTTGACGAAGTAAACCATTTTCACAATGCTAATATCGCACTGTGCTTATCCAGGTTCCTTCCAATGTACCGTCGAGATAAGTAATTCCGGAAAACAGAAAGCTTGTTATGAAGCAGTTTTAGTAAAAAACGAGCGTAATCCTTCTCACCGTCTGCGAGAAACAAAGACTGATTTGCGCAAAAAATGTAACAAAATATAGGGAACGAGTACAGAATACCAGTTCCCAGTACATCAATGCATACCTGCAATAATATTTTTACAGTACATATGGTGCTACTTTATCGCACTAGTGCGTAAAATAGCGCTTTTCGTGCATATGTCGAAAGTTTAAAGTGCCATATGTACTGTAAAACGTTGTACGATACACGTGCGAATAGGTAATTCGCAACTCGTGTCGATTTAAAACACTCCCTGCGGTCGTGTTTTAATTTATCACCACTCGTTTCGAATTTCCTCTTTTCCGCACTTGTATCGTAAATAACTATTACAATATTAATAGAGAAGATTCTTAATAGCGTACGACTTTCCCCCGGCTCACGTATATATAGGTACAGTCGCCATCAGATATATCAGAGCGCCCGAGGTGCTCAAAATATCTGAACACGCACTCTTACACCTTGACAATAGAGGCGTGTTCAAATATTTGTGAGCACCTTGGGCGCTCCGATATATCTGATGGCGACTGTACCAATGAGTTTTTTGGAACTTATTTATGTTTGATACATTTTTGCTATTTACCAATCGCTTCCGGCTGAAAGCTGGACTAATCCTAATGAGGCCTCGTTTCCCTTCTGGATTGGAAGGTGAGAAGGCAGTTGCTATCGTAAAAACTAGTGCCTACGCCAATTCTTGGGATTAGTTGCCAAGCGGACCCCAGGTTCCAATGAGCCGTGGCAAAAAGCCGGGAGAACGCGAGAAAGATGATGATGATTGAGAGAAGATTATTTTAAAACCTTACAACAGAACATTATAGATTTATATGTGAAGGGTACACGGAAAGAACATGTCTAGTCATTTTTTTTCGGAAAATAAGATTTTCATTTCAAAATGTAGAGCTCTTAATGAACTATTAGTTATATCTTTTGCTACCACTGTATAATATACAGGCATCGTAAACTGCGAGCGAAATCCATTGAAGTACTGGGGTTGTTGTCAAGTCAAAGTACGTCATTTCAATGGATTTCGCTTGCAGTTTACGATGCCTGATAATATATGTAACACAACTTCTTTTTTAGTTAGAAAAGACCTGGCCCCTATTTCACCACGGTGTCAGGTGCGACAATTGTCGAAATCACTACTACTGACGTCACATGCCTCCATAGGCTACGGTAACCGCTTACCATCGAACGGGCTGTGTGCTTGTTTGCCACCAACATTTTAGTAAAAAAAAAAAAAAAAACTCCATTATATCGCCAATAAACAAGAACTATTTTGCGACGCTAATGACAATTGTCAGATTGTCACAAGAAACACGACAATTGTCGCAAAATTCCGACACAGAACTTATTTCCTGTCAAGAATTACCGAAAATTCTTATAAATCTTGTGACAATTGTCATCATCATCGTCATAAACGTACCTGTTTTTTGCCGATATAATAAAGTTTTTTTAAATAATACAATGATGGTGGCAAACAGGAATACAGCCCGCCCGATGGTAAGCGGTAATGCCCATGGATGCCTGTGACGTCAGCAACATTGATGTTTTACAATTGTCGCACCTGTCACCGTGGTGAAATAGGGGCCTGGTCACGGAATTACCATACATTTTGATATGGATCCAAATTTTAAAACCGCGATTACCTACTCAAAATGTTACTAAAGTGACTAGACATGTTCTTTCCGTGTACCCTTCATGTGATAAGTTTCAATGGTAACCCGATTTGAATTTAACATGCACTAATCGATTTTGTACCATAATACAGGATGGGCCAGTAATAAATGCATTAAAAAAAACAATTTTTATGTTTTTAAATAAAAATTATAATTAGATATTGGGATAAAGAAATAAATTTGACGTTTTAAAAATTAAATCATCAAGATGTCGTCCGTAGCGGTTGCGGCACTCTTCCAGTCTTGCTTGTAAATTTTGAAAGACTTAACAAGACTTTCATGTTAAGAGATTTCCTGGCTCCGAAACTTCACGAATCGTATGGTTACAACAACAACACATGGTTTCAGCAAGACGGGGCCACCTGCCATACAAGTAACGTGACCCTGGAAGTTTTGCGTGAAATGTTTCCTCAAAAATTGATATCGAGGCGAGGTGACATTGCTTATGGCCTCCCAGGAGCCCTGACTTAACTTCGGCAGACTTCTTTTTGTGGGGTTACTTGAAGAGTAAAGTCTACTGTCTAGCTATCACGGTTCATGAGATACAGCCTGGTGACAGACAGACAGACAGACGGACAGATGGACAGTCGGACGGACAGACGGACAGCGGAGTCTTAGTAATAGGGTCCCGTTTTTACCCTTTGGATACGGAACCCTAAAAATAAACTCGAGAGCTCAACTAAGGACGCGAAACGCGGTAAACAATATTGCAACGTCTACCTTCGCCTGCCAGCAGCTACTCCACACTAGCTTAACAAGAGCTCTCGCAAATACAGACCGCCCAAAAATGTGTTTCAAACGAAAACAATTTAAGTAAATACTGACAACGGGGTTGTTAACCTGCAGACAATTGTTAATATAATCAAAGATAGATATAACTCCGTAATAGATGGATACAGTCTAAGGAAAAAACGTGCCTGGAAAATCACGAAAATTTGATTCTCGATCAGATGGCGCCACTAGTTTTGGCCTACTCTCGTATAGAGGACGTTGACTATTTCGTTTGTTATTTATAATTTTAACACATACCAGTGAAAGAACATGGGTCAAAATCATAAAAATAATTAATGCAAATAAAAAAAATCATTTATCCATATTTAAATACATTTTATCGTATTTTTATAAACCTTCATTTTTAGTTTTAAAGTATGTCGATAGATGGCAGTGAATTTAAAGTGGTTACAAAATTTACCATGACAGTACCGCTCTATCTTATTATATCCTCATTGATATAATGTACATTTACCATGGCAACAATCCTATTTGCTTTTATTCTTGTCTTTGGTTTATGAATTCAAATATCGTTCTTCTTGATTTTTCTTGTATTGTCGTGGAAGATATGTTTCCCTTATTATTATGTTTTTACCTAAATAAATATATTAAAGATAATGTTACAAGTTTAATGCAGTATATTTACATGGTAGCAGAGCGTGGTTAAAGGAGTGATGTGAAATAAATAATTGATGTTCGAAGATTATAAAGAGATATAAAGAAGCGATGGCAGCGAAGAGTGGTGATATAAATATACCAATTTTTGATGGAGCAGACTACAGTAATTGGAAGATACGTATACTTTAAAAAGTGCAAAGATGTAACTATGCGAGCTAAGTTGGAAACCGACGGTGAAAAATGGGACGACCGCGATATTCAAGCGACTAACTATATATATAGCGCAATATCGAATAAAATATTAGAATACATTAGCAATTTCGATTCCGCGTACGAAATAATGAAAAAATTTGATGAGATGTATTTAAAAAAGTCATGAAAATCTATGAAGACGTGACCTTATTTATCGACGATTTCGAAAAAGCAGTAAACGAATTAAAACAGGCAGGTGCAGATATTACGGAGCAGGAGCAACTAAACTATGTTGAAATCGCTGCCACAAAACTATAGTCATATCGGTGATTTGATAGATGTTTTACCAGAGAAAGACAAAACAGTTGATTACTTAAAAAGCAAGATTAAACTTAAAAGTGCCGAGGTACTTGTATGGCAGGCGGCCCCGTCTTGCTGAAACCATGTGTTGTTGTTGTTGTAACCATACGATTCGTGAAGTTTCGGAGCCAGGAAATCTCTTAACACGAAAGTCTTGTTAAGTCTTTCAAAATTTACAAGCAAGACTGGAAGAGTGCCGCAATCGCTATGGACGACATCTTGGTGATTTAATTTTTAAAACGTAAAATTTACTTCTTTATCCCAAATTCTACTTATAATTTTTATTTAAAAACATAAAAATTGATTATTTATTAAAAAAAAATTAAATGCATTTATCACTGGCCCACCCTGTATGTTGTATAGGTACCTTCTAACTCTATTTCATATTAGCTTTAGTACTAACCGAATTTTCATGATTGTGAAAAGTGTTTAAGTCACAATGTTTATACTATGTGTATGTTGATTTAACATGTATTGTAGAAAGCTCGCGACATGAAGTCGACTGTGTATTAATCTAAGGACTTAATAAAAGAAGGCCCGAAGCGTCCGAGAGAGGTGCGCCTTTAATAATTTGATGTTCAGACACAGAACGATAGTAAGTACAAATGTTTAAATTCAAAGGACGAAGTTTGAATTCCCCGTAGGGCCGGAGGCCCGGAGTGCGCGTTTTCCGCAACTTGCCCCTAGTATCTGAATTGCAAAGGCCGAAGACCAAGTGTAGTGCTCAAACACAACAATAGTAAAATTGTCTAAATGCGAAAGCCGAGCTCCACGTAGAGCCGAAAGCCTGGAGCGTCCGACAGGTACCGTCAAGTAGGGTAACTATTGTAGATTTTTTTATATATATGATATAATCCGTTTTCATAATTTTATTTCATGAGTAACCATCGCGGTAACCGAAGACAATATTAATATGTTCTAATTGAAATAAAACTATGAAAACGGATTATATCGCGTATATTGAATTTATAATACATCCCGACGTTTCGAACCCTTTACAGCGTTCGTGGTCAACGGGTGACTGAGGAAAAATTACAAAGTGCAAAAATACCCACATACTAAAATAATGAACAATCATAGACTACAAACTTTAAGGCTGGTTGTACATGCAAAATCGGTTCATAAGGCTAGTTATACACTACAATTATTTTCAAGTAAAGATATATATATACGCGATGAAAACTACGAAGATGGCTTTTCTCTACCACCAGCTTGGGATCCTGTAGTCCATCTGATAAAGGAGCAAGCGAGACATAGACTCTGAGACCTTAGTGTTGGATGATGCTGGACATTCTGATGTTTTGAAAAGATGTGTCCCGCCGAGTTTGTTGCCGGTCCCATATTGGGATACCCTCCTACAATTTAGGAGGGAATTAATTCGTCTGCTCGTTTGCTGAACATCACATAAAAAAAAAAAAAAAAAAAAAAAAAAAAATCTTCTCGGGCCCGTGGTGTAGGGTTGGAGCCGGCGTAGTTTTTATCGCGTATATATATATATATATCGACAATTATATGGACAATTATATTTTTTAAAGGCAGGCTTCACAACTGCAGCTAAGCCACGAACATGTCTATTTGTAACCTTCGATGATGAATCTTGTTTATTATTACTTGTAGTTTTACTTAATTCAATTGTCTCTAATATGTCTGCCCTATTTTTCAGAAATTTTGTAAATATTTCTAATGTAATTTTCTCGTGTGTAACTTTGTGCTCCTCCCATTCGCGAAGTGTGAGAGTGTCCAATTTTGTGGATATAATGTAAACAATAAGTGTATCCCAACTCTCCACTGGTTCGCCTAATATTTGTAACGCGCGCAAATTTTTATTACATGCATCTACAACCCTACGTATGGATTAAGCAGACTCCTTTTTTATTGCCTCTTCATCAAAAATTGCCTTTACGTGGTTTTGCACCAACAGCCTAGTGTTGTCAAACCTTTCGCATAAAGATTTCCACGCTAAAGTATAGTTGGATGCAGAAAACTCTAACGCACGTATGATTTGAGCAGCGCCTCCCTCCAAGGAAGCTCGTAAATAATGGAATTTTTGTATGTCGCCAATGTTTTTATTCGAATGTATAAGAGAGGTAAAAACGTCACGGAATTCAAGCCAACTCTCATAATCGCCGCTATATTTAGGTATTTGAATAGTGGGTAATTTAACACTAGCAACGCCTTTATGTATCTGTTTCCCCGTCGTGACGTCATCATCACTCTCGCCTGACGAGGAATTAAAGGGTTCAGAAGCATTATTAGTACGTCTGCCGGACCTTTTGTTACATTTATTTACGTTACATATCTCTTGGGCCCTGGCCAGCACGGCAAAATATTGAGATTCAATAACTGACCTTTGTGCTGTTTGTGTCTGCACCTCATCCTCCGTGGAAGACAGGCACTCGATGCTAGTCTGAACCTCCTCGAACTCCGTAAACATCGCTTCAATGTTAGACATACGTAGCTTTAATTCCAAAACCTCGACTTCACTGCAATGTAAAACATCGTTAAACGCATCTACATACGTTTGAAATTTAGTTAAACGACCTTTATAAGTTCCCCGTTTTTTTACCAGCTCGACTAATCGTGCCATTATGTTTAAATAAAGTTATTAATATGATGGAAATTAAATTATTATGTTTATATAGTTACAAGTTACAACAATAATAAATATTCACTAATACTATTGTTCAATAGTACGTAAATATTTCCCAATTAAATGAAATGCCTAAATAGTTAACAATAATAGTTCACTTATTTTAACTATTGTTTTATCATACCAGCATATAAAACGCTCACATTCACTAACTACAATTTATTTGATTTAATTCGCACTAGTCGAACTAACCAAACCAATAAATTAATACAAATTAATAGTCAAATACGAAATAAACCCATTTGCATTTCAATATTTACGATATTGAAAGAAAAGGCTTAATTATATTAAACGAATACGCGTAATAATTGACACGAAAACGTAATATTAGTGTAGGAAATTTCCGAGCATAAATTACTTAAGTTATATTGAAAAAAAAAACGGGTAATAATCTATCGGCAAACAAGAATGCAAGTAGGTACTCACTGCCTTTTGTATTCCTTATCGCTATGCAGCGCCCGGCCGCTCGCTTATAAATAATTTAGATGTGTAGTTATAATTTAAAGATTTTAACTTGAAATATTACGAAAATTAACCGATCCTTAATGCGGTTTATTGTTAAATTCGATTCAGGGGGATATAATCTACACAATAATTAATAAAACAACTATAAGAAGGCAGTAGTTTAGGCACAAAGTTACAAATACCTATAAGGGGCAAACAAAATGGTTCGGACTCACTCTGACCGCTCGCTTGTTGCTATGTGGATTTCACTTGTAATCACTGGCTTACTTTACACCGTCACGTCACCGATTTTTGGGCAATCCGTAAAGAGATCCTCTTCTTAATTGAATTGAATTGAATTGAATTTCTTTATTTCGAACTTGACGTCCATAGGGTTAGGTCATACAATAACTTAATCTAGAGTTAGTATTACAATTAATTAGACAAAACAAACAATTGGACAAAACAACGCGGGGATCTTTACCGTTGGATAAAATCTTATGTAGAAAATCGCTCGCAGGCTGTAGCTGTGAGAGGGCATATTTCTCATTACAGGTCTATCAGTTCTGGTGTACCGCAGGGTTCCCATTTGGGGCCCTTACTATTTGTCCTGTACCTTAATGATATCGCTGAATGTATCAAGAACTCAAACATGCTCTTATACGCCGACGACACGAAAATTTTTAGAATCATACGAAATCCAGACGATTGTAAGTTACTGCAAAATGATCTACATAATTTCCAGACTTTTTGTAACGCAAATAATCTATTCTTAAATCCAGCAAAATGTTTTGTTATTAGCTTTAGTAGAAAAAGGACAACTATTAATTTCAAGTATGATCTTTGCGATAAAGAGTTAACCCGTGTGAACCAGATCCGTGACCTCGGCGTAATCATGGACTCAAAGCTTACCTTTGTGCCCCACATTGACAATATCTTAAAAAAATCTTTTAAACAGTTGGGATTCATATTGCGCGTAGGTAAGGATTTCAGGAGACCTTCGACGTATAAGATATTATTTAATAGCTATGTCCGTAGTCGATTGGAATTTGCTAGCGCAGTGTGGAACCCGCTATATAAAATTCATAGCGATAGAATAGAGAAAGTGCAAAAAAAGTTTGTAAAAGCAATTGATTACCGCACTGGTAATAAATACATAGATTACACTACCGCTATAAAAAGACATAATATTTCTCCCTTGAGCTTGCGTCGCGAACGCACTGATGTTATTATTCTGTATAAGGTTATTAACAACATTATCGACGCCCCTGAGTTATTAAAATCTATTTCCTTTAGAGTACCCCGTCGTTGTGAGCGAGCATGTAGAAAGAAGAACCTCTTTTATATTCCCCGTAGTCGAACTTCATACGCGAGAAACGGTTTCATTAGAAGAGCTTGCAGGATGTATGATAATAAATAGCAGCGTTTTACCTACCATTAAAACGCTTATTAAGCGATAACCTTATTTGAAGCCTAACATAAATAAATAATTTGAGAGTAGCGAACTTGATTTCCTGTAACAGATCGGTCAAACCACGAATACTCCCCACTTCATCCCTACCTTGTGACGTCAGGTTTTGTGCACCAGGTGGGGCAACGAGGCAGGTGGCACTCGGAGCCTTCGTCATTGGCTCTCAAATAAGAATGTACCAGGCAGAATTTAAATGTTAGGCTTCAAATAAGGTTATCGCTTAATAAGCGTTTTAATGGTAGGTAAAACGCTGCTATTAAGCTTTGAACCGTTATTTGAAGCCTAACATAAATAAATAATTTGAGATCTGTTTGATATCGCCTGGTGCACAGGACGCCAATGTGATTAGGAAGATAGGGAACATTAGAATTTTAAAAGGCATTATGTATATCAATCTTTTATTCAAATGATATTCGTTTGCAATAATTACATAGAATAATAACACATGTATATGAATCAAAACTATGGCTAATTACCTCTATGAAATTGCATCACACGCCTCACACTACATAAGTATCATTGCTTATGCCTAGTATAATCTAGATATTTAAGAGAATATACATTAAGAGAATCACATTTAAATTAGGTAATTTGTAATCATAATATTATTACTTTAAGAAATAATAAGTAGGTATAGACCCAACAGTTCACGAATGCGCAAGTAAATTAACACATTTACTAGTACGTTTACTATCAAGAAACACAGTTTAATTTCTACTTACATTTTAAGCGTAATATATTTTTAAATAAATCTATTTGATCATATAAACATCTTATTCATTATTCACCTACTGGTATAAATAAATTAGCACATGATTGTGACGGCAAATTAGCAGGTTGAACTGGTCGACAATAGTATTTCAGAAATGTATTTTCTGACCTCCAATTTCCTCTGGCCAGAATCTCATCTAATGGGATATTCTCCCCCCAGCTTTTGGATGCTACTGCAGGTCGGACGCTGCCAGCACTAGCTTTAATGCCGGCTTGCAGTAGAATCTTTCTCATCCATCCAGCTATATTTGTACGTGAAGCAGCCTTCGGCTGTCCGCATGTTGTCAAAAATAAGTTGTCAACACCGCAAGCTATACGTCTAGGTTGCGATAGTAAAATGACTCTTTTTACCCAAAATAATGGATCTAAGACTTTGCTATCTTTATTTTGAAAGATTTGCCATCCAGATTGACGATTTAGTACTGTGTCAGTTTTAGATCCATATTTGGGCCAGAAAATTATAGAATTATCGGCCTCAATACAGCTATTATCACCTACAGCCAATAATGTCAAGTCGTGTACCCGCCGACCAGAGCATAATAATAATAAAATAGCAGCGCGAGCAGAACATTCGTATAAACTACTCTCATTGCTATTATTACTCTTTAGCCAATTTACAAGGACGTCTGTATCCCATATAGGAGCTTTTTTATTTTTTATACTTGAATTTCGTATAGATTTTAATGCTTGACGTACCAATATATGTGAGCTAAGAGGGATATTTAAGCTTGGGTCACATAGAGTTGAAACTGCGGATTTGTATACTAATATGGTATTATAGGCCAGACTCTGCTTAAGATGAAGGTCAATTAAGAATTTAGCCAAATCAGCCCCCTGTGGTTTCGACATACTAACAGAATTTTGATTAGCCCAAAGGCACCATTTTTGCCACGCATTTTTGTAAGTTTTGATGGAAGAATCCCGCCAACTTTTTTGCAAAAAATTTATATGATCTTGTGACCATCCATTTAAGCTGGCTGACCACCCCCACATCTCCAGACCTCCAGAGTCATGTCCTGTACCATGGGAGGAGGAAGGCCGGTTGTCGCGTCCACCAAAACTTGGTCTAGGTTGTAAATTGTGAACGGGGGACTCAGAGCCCTGTTCTTGAGGTCTGGTCTCCAGAACACTTTCAACCAACGTGGGGCTACAATCAAATATATCCCTCTCGCAGTGTTGAGGTGTTGCAGCACGCGGGGTACCAGAAAGGGGGGTGGAAATACCCACGCTAGGGGGTAATCCCACGTTTGGCTGAAGGCATCGTAAAGGCTGGCCTGTCTGTCCGTGAGGTCCAGAGTGCCGTATATTGGGAGGACATGGGCTACTGACGACGCAAATAGGTCTATTGATGGACGGCCAAATTTGGCAAAAATCTGATTCATTATGCTGGGGGACAGGTGCCACTCGGGAGACCTCGTAAGGCGAGACAAGTGATCGGCTTCGCCGTTGTACCGGCCTGGCAAATAATGAATTTGTATGTGAATCTTGAACTGGTCTAGGATTCGGAATATTTGATGTGAGGTTTCCATCAGACGGGGTGACTTTGTGCCCCCTTCGTTTCTTAAATAGGCAACTACCGTTCTGTTGTCCGATTGAATTAACAGAGAGGCACCGGCTAGGTGCCGACCGTGACCTTTTAGGGCGTAGTAGATTGCCAACATCTCGCGCTGATTGGAGTGAAGTTTTGCTTCCTCTGGAGTCCAGAGGCCCCACAGCTTGAGATTGTCTAACTGGCCCCCCCAGGCTTGCCCCGATGCGTCCGTCACTAGATAGTTGGTTGTAGGTTGGTAATGAATTGGGGAAGTTTTCACTAGATTTGTGCACCACCACTTTAACTCGCTTAACGCATGTGTTGGTATCGGATAGAGGTGGCGTGGATTTTTCAGCAATAGATTTTGGCAATGATTTAATAGCGCTCTGTGATTCAGACGACCCCTGGGTACCATAAAGCTGGCAAAATTTACCATTCCTACTAGACTCTGAATTTCGTTTACATTGCCCGTTCTTCGATTTAGTAAGGTTTGTGCTTTTTGTCGAAAGCTTTGCATTTTTTGAAGCGGCAGAGACTTTTCGTTTATGTGTGGGTCCCAAATCACGCCCAAGTACTGTAGGCTCTTTTGGGGGGTCAATATTGATTTGGCATAGTTGACTTGCCAGCCTAGGTATTCTAATAGGCGGATTGCTTCTAAAGCCTGGTTGGCTAAAATTTGGGGGTCCTGGTTGGCCATTAAGAAGTCGTCCAAATAAACAACTATCCGAAATCCCTTTTCTCTGAGTAACTGAGCCACCCAATTTGTTAGGGATGCAAAGACTTTTGGGGCACAGGCTATGCCGAAAGGTAAACAGGTCATTTGCATTAATTGATTGTCGTAAACTAATCGCAGGAAACATCGATGTGCTTCGGCAATTGGAAGATGGAAATATGCATTTGATAAATCGATTTTTACGAGCCAGTCGTGCGGTTGCAAGAAAGTGGGTATTCTGTGCATGTTCATTAAGCGAAAAGGTTTCACTAAAACGTACTCGTTTAGGCTTTTTAAATTGAATATCGAGCGGGCCGATCCGTCGCTTTTCGGTATTATGAACATTGGGGATACGAAGCTGGGGCTGGGATCCACAGGTTCCAACACCCTCATTTGCAACATTTGATTTATAATGCGATCCATTTCGCAACTCTTGGGAGTCATCAATGGATGATTTACTACATTTGGTACCATCAAAGGGGGTTTGGGGGGTTTGGTACCATCAAAGGGATCCGAAAATTTTGAATTATTTGAATTAAGGTTGTTGGAGCCTGTAAATCCTTCCACTGCTGCACAAAATCTATTAAACGGCCAGCCAGAAAATTGCTCGAGTCACAACTTCCGCCTACCCTGCCCTCGTGTTGAGGATGGGCCCGAGAACCTACCTCCGCGGTAGCTATTTGCAAAAGTGTCGTTGCTTTGAAAACCTTTATTAGCCCTTTGTCGAGGCGGCTTTGTCTGTTGACTATATTTTTGGTTAAAGCGAGGGTAGTCGCGAGGTTGTGACTGATAATTCACAAACGGGTTGGGCAATGGCATCCGATTTGTGTAATCAGGATATATGTAATTAGTATTAAACAAAGGAGGTGCTTTGTTTGCATAGGTATTAGCATAACTAGGCATGGCCTGAGCTTGCTGTTGTGGCTGAGCTTGCGCAGCAGCTTTGTGACTAGACGGCGCCATGGGCGGCCAAAATGTTTTAGAGGATCCACCGGCCTTTTCAATTGCATTGGCAAACTGTTCTTTATTAAATAAATTCTCACAAGTGGGTGGAATTTTCTTCAAGCTAGCTTTCAGAAAATTGTCCTTGACTGATCGTAACATATTATCGCGCCTTTGCTGTATTAATTCGGCCCTATGGCCACAAGCTATTTGCAAAGCGTCATTACTAATTTTCTGAAAGCTACCCTGTACAAAAATCTCATTTAATTTCTCCTCTAGCAATTTGGGTGTAACCTGGGCCACTGAATTTGACCAACCAACTAAATCTTTAAAACCGCTCTGAGCCGCCTCATTTTGTTTAATAAGGGCCTGTGTAATAGTAGCAAACCCGCGTTCTATAAGTGCTAACGAATTAACCTTATCAAATGGCTTGAGCTCATCATTCGTTTCTAAATACGTGAAACCTGGCGAAGAACAGTATTGTTTTTGTACGTCTGCATAGCGCACACTATCCCAGTCCTCTGAATTAAATCGCTGGATGTTATTAATCAAGCTAACTAAGTCTGGCCTCGATTTAGGAATAGTCGGTTCTTTTAAAACAGTATTAAGTGGTAATTGAAATGAGCATCCGGGTGCAGGCTGCTCGGCGCGAGCCGGGGGCGGGGGCGCGGGCGCTGTGCCCGTAGTCTCATCATCAAAAAGATCTCCGCTAACATTTCCACTAACGCGGTCAGAATCATAATCTTCCTGTACAACAGGTGCGGAGTGAAAAACAGGTTGGAGGGTAGGCTGAAAGGCAGTGTTATTCGCGATGAAATTTGATATTCCACTTACTTGTTCACTTAAATACCTTATTGTAGATTCCATGCGACGGCGTTTATTCTTGCGTCGCTTTGTGTGTTTCGCAGCCCTCCTCTTGCTTCCCACTTGCGAAGGGCTGGGCTCCTGTGCCTCCGCAGGCAGCCTTTGCATAGGGGCAGTATCCGTGGAAGAACCACTGGTTGAACTTGATGAATCAGAGGACTCACCCGTATCATCCATTTTGGAAATAATCTAATTAAAATCCGAACGGTATCACCGTTTGCAATTTAAAAACCACTTAATAATTTAAAGGTTTTATAAAATGACCGATTGCTACGGCAAACAAAACGCCAATGACGAAGGCTCCGAGCGCCACCTGCCTCGTTGCCCCACCTGGTGCACAAAACCTGACGTCACAAGGTAGGGATGAAGTGGGGAGTATTCGTGGTTTGACCGATCTGTTACAGGAAATCAAGTTCGCTACTCTCAAATTATTTATTTATGTTAGGCTTCAAATAACGGTTCAAAGCTTAATTTCAAAATTTAGATATTTTCAATAACAAGTTTTGTACCTTCAAACGCCTGACCTTGAAGTGTATTAATAGGCTTTAACAGGCTTTAATTAGAAAATTAACTTTAATTGCACTTTTGTTTTGTTTACAATTTATCCATTTTAGTTTTATCCATTTTAGTTTTATTTTTCCATTCTTGTTTTATTTTTGTTAAAATGAAAGAGTATTGTTGTAACATAGTTTTGACAACTTGGAATTTATATTTCTAGTTTAATTTAGTATTTATATAAGTCACATGGTTTTCATACTATTTTTTAAGGTCTATAAGTCTATTACCCTACATTGTAACAAGTTATTAATATAAGAGACTGTTTGTTTCTAAATAAATAAAAAAAAAAAAAAAAAAAAAAAACAAACAGAACAAAACATTACATTACAGAACATTACATTTATAAGTTTCGCGGCGGAGCAGCAACAGGTGCGTGTAGCTAATGCTTAATGTGGCAGAAGATCCTGGCTAGGCTTCAAATTTTAAGGCATGACGTCCGGGTCGAAAGGTCCAAAATTTATGGTTGATGGGTTCTTCGATTAAAACATGTTTTCTTGATGATTCGTTTAATCGTAGCAGTTAATTAATTACATGCATTTTGGCTAGTTCTAATCAAAATTAAGAAGGACGCAAGTACGTGCGAGCGCGTCAGTGTCGTATCTTATCTAGTTGCAGCGCTGGCCGCGTTGTTCTCTCAGAGGTGGGGAGGACTCCCGAAGAATCCCGAACAATACCTACGTTTTTGTTATTTTGTTACGGGTTGACAAGGGAATACAAAAAATAAAGGTCACAAGATAACCACTAACTATGTTTATTACGATAACTAATCCTACTTATATAACTAACTATTCTAAGTGTTGGACGCCAGGTGAGTTTTCGTCTGGTGATCGACGAGGTACTCAGCCGTACCGGTGCCAATGTAAAGGCTAGCTCAGTCGTTTGATTCTACTTTTTGTAGCCGTACACCAAAAGGGCATGACCATACGGTATAACAAAATACAATTTACATTATTTCTCGCTACAAGGAAGAATCAACAACATCAACGGCTAATTATACAAAGCTAGGATTTCCTTATTATTAAAACTTACCCCTTTGGTGTAGTTGAGACGGCATAAAACAAACAAAATAAGTTTTCACTTCCAGTGGAGGAAGAATGTCTATATGACTTGCCGTTGCAAGTCCCAGTGATGGCTTCTACATTTTGTCGACCTGACCGCAAACTTGATTTTAAATTACAAATTCCAAAGCTGAGCACAAACGAAAAAACATACAAAAAGTTCACCCGTTCCGGGGATCGAACGTCGGCCCCTCAACTTACTAGTCCAGCCTGCGCGCCACTAGACCATCATGAATCATGGCTAACCGCCGTAAATAGGTGACCAGTTACAGCTCCTATGAACCACTGTACCTTATTGCACAGGCAGAAGGTCTATTGTCAAATAACGCGATTAATATTAAGCTGGCTTAGCAACAACATAACAATTTATTTCGTGATAAATATTTTCTTAAAAATTTTGCCATGTCTGTTTGATTGGAAACATATTTTGCCAAAAATGTACTTATTAAAAGAATATATCATACACCCTTTAGATGGTACGATTTGTAGTTTGTGGGTTTCATTGTTGTTGTTTTTTTTTTAATTCATAGTGAACAATTTAAACTATATAGCTACACATTGTCTAAATATAAGTTTTTGTGAATTTGTGATATTTCTAAGTGAAAATAACATGTAATTACCAATTAGAAATACATATTTTGTTGGTCAAGCAAATTTTGTCAGTAGAAAAAGGCGCGAAATTCAAATTTTCTGTGGAACGATATCCCTTCGCGCCTAAATTTTTTAAATTTGCCACCTTTTTCTATTGACAAGATTTGCTTGATCAACTATATCTATCTATATCTATATTTAAAGGCACGTGTCCTGATCCTTGCTGAGTGACTGACTCATCAACGCAGAGCCGAGATTAAAATGTTGGTGGCAAACAAGCACACAGACCGTTCGATGGTAACCGGTTACCGTAGCCTATGGAGGCCTATGACGTCAGTAATAGTGATTTCGACAATTGTCGCACCTGTCACCGTGGTGAAATAGGGGCCTGGGCTTTGAAAACAGATACTATATAAAAGATAATAACAAAATGTGGAGTCTTCAACTCCAAAAACTCCATTCGTACATCTATCATGATATATAATAAAAAACATAACAAAAGTTGAAAATTTTTTGTTCGATTAATCGTGACCACATGTGAGTAGCTTCCGAATCTTACAGTCTCTTAGGCACATGGAGGTCTCTTTATGTTTGTGTTAAACATACTCAATATTTTTTTGTGCAATTAGAAGTACTTACTATATATCTCACTGTTTTTAATTACCCTCCGTTCCCAATACCCCCACTCTCCCCTACATCCTTACATAGGAACTGCAGAATATGGTCGATAAACGTACTTGTGAACGCTAAATAACGTAAACTTCAGCTAGAACTACATGAAACGTTCAGGGGAGGTTCTTTTATGAATGTTTTCTTGTAACGACGACAACTTACTTTTCAAGTTCCCTATACTGTAATCTTAAAAAAGAGCGTATTAACGGGTTGGTGATGCGCATGTGTCCTAGAATATGGCTACGGGATCTGTTTATCATTAGGTGGGAATTACGCTTGTTTACCACCAATATGGTGTACAAAACTAGAAAGTCAAAAATTACACTCTCCGCTAATTACAGTGAACCATTTTTTAATTAGTCATCATCATCTTACTCGCGTTGTCCCGGCATTTTGCCACGGCTCATGGGAGCCTGGGGTCCGCTTGGCAACTAATCCCAAGAACTGGCGTAGGTAATAGTTTTAACGAAAGCGACTGCCATCTGACCTTCTAACCCATAGGTTAAACCTTATCGGGATTAGTCCGGTTTCCTCACGATGTTTTTCCTTCACCGAAAAGCGAGTGGTAAATATCAAATGATATTTCGTACATAAGTTCTGAAAAACTCATTGGTACGAGCCGGGGTTGGAATCCGCGACCTCCGGATTGAAAGTCGCACGCCCTTTTACTGCTAGGCCATCAGCGCTTGTTTTAATTAGTAAACGTATTAATTTTTTTATTAAAACTTTAGTTTCATAAAGATAGATCTGATGCGAATCTTTAATTTTCATAAAAATAATATTTAATTACATAGTTGTCATATAACAAATACATACACATTCAAAAACAATCATAGACAATTAAAAAGCATTATGAAAAACAAAACACAAAAAAGCAAAAAGAAGAAAAGCAATACTCTTATATACCGTTTACAATACCTACCTACATAACGTTTAACCCTTTACAGCATGGATTTTTTATTCTCCTCGAATTAAATATGTGTATACTACACACTATAAATGTAAAAAAAAAACAATCATAGGTAATTTTTTTGTAATTTTGGGTTAATTTTATTGTTTGTAAAAATTTACACGTAAAAGTGCCCCTGTGGCCTATTTGCTGAATGAATGTTTGATGGTTTTTTTTTTTTTTTTTCAATTTATTTATTATTAAAAAAAAGAGGTACAGTAAAATTCTTGCTACTTATCTGCCAAACTGCATTCTACCCATTCTATCCATTCTACCCTTCACCACTGTAAATTAAGTTATTTTGGCGTTATACATAGTTATACGTTGTATTGTATTGTATTTATTTATTTATTGCATTTCACATGTACATTACAGGTTTTACAAGTACTTAAGAGTATAGGTAGGTACACAAATGACACATGAAACCCTGATGGGCGCAGCAATGTAGGTAGATAGCTGAACAATATTAATCGTTTCATTATACAATTAGGTACCACGGTTTTACGGTAACACGTGCAAAGGTATAGTTGGTCAAACCAAACTGTCAGTAAATGAGAACTTCCCCTCTCTCCCTTCCTTTTCTTTGTTTGATGTTTGAAAAACAGTAAGTAAAAAAACAATAAAGAGATAAACGAAAGAAAAACAACACATTAATAACGTTTAAGGGATCTTAAAAAACTTATAATGCGATATGGTGGGGTAAGACGATTTCGATTCGACCAACGTCATGCCCGTTAAATGGTTACGTTTGAACGTGTATCCACCAGGCTGAGGAGAACACGATTTGGTCTGTACGATCAGGTTCCAATGTACACCAGTATAGTGCATGTACGCAAATGCTGGTACATTCCCAACTAGGCGGCGAGTTTCCACGATATACCCGTATTCTTTATACTCCATGGCGTAAGTTATAGGTCCACCTTTTTCCGCTTCAGACAAATTGTTGAATTGGGCCTCTTTACCGCCTTCAACGTGTCGAATACGTAACATCCCGTTCTTTAAAGGAGTCACTGTCCACGAGCAGCCGCTGAAGTCCGGAGTGAACACGTAATGTGGCTCTTTAGCGTCAGGATTATGAGGAATGTCAATGGAGCCTCCTTGAGGCAGCCAATAGGCGAGCTCGCCGGTTTCATCCACTTCAAGCGCGTAGATAGTTGATGCTCCTCCTTTCACTTCAGCGAATTTGAATTTTGCTTCAGTTCCTGGTTTGGGCGATTGAGGATGTCCGATTGGACCGGCGGTGAACGCATGCGTTTCGAAGTTGTGCATCGTATGGTCTGGCGTGTTCGTGGATTTTACGGTGGCCGCCCTATGGCTAGATTTGCCGCAGTGAATTGGAGTAGCGTGTGGTAAGTCTCTGTCAGCGCCTTCTGATAGTCTGTTCGTTGGTAGTTTGTGGAGATCAGAAAAAGCCAAGCTGGTCCCATAGAGCTGGATGATGAGTATTACAATCGGGGCGATGTGTCGCAACGCCATCGTTACAACGTTGAAATGAAACTGTAGCAGTGGGCATCAGTGTACGTCTTTTATACAAGTCGCGAACGCCGGCGCAATACTGACTCATTACGGCCCGGCCACGACATCGCGCGGCGGCGGCAGCGGCGAGCGGCGGCGAGGGCCGTTAGTGCGTTATTCAGATTGGAAAAACATGTACGTATACAGACTTTTTAATTTCGAATGAATGAGTTATTAATAATCTTTCAATAATAACATACTAATTTATTATGTTATTAAGTAGGCATATTTTAATTAAGATTGAAGTTATAGTACTTACTCGCACAATCCAGATTATACGTATATGTTTTAATTACCTACAATACCTACGTTTTTGTTATTTATTTCGTGTTAAATATTTTCTTAAATGTCTGTTTCATTGGAAACATATTTTGCCAAAAATGTACTGATTAAAAGAATATATCATACACATACATATTGTTGTTGTTTTTTTTTGTAATTCATAGTGAACAATTTAAACTATATAGCTACACATTGTCTAAATATAAGTTTTTGTGAATTTGTGATATTTTTAAGTGAAAAAACCATGTAATTACCAATTAGAAATAAATATTTTGTTGGTCAAGCAAATGTTGTCAGTAGAAAAAGGCGCGAAATTCAAATTTTCTGTGTAACGATATCCCTTCGCGCCTACATTTTTTAAATTTGCCACCTTTTTCTACTGACAAGATTTGCTTGACCAACTATATCTATCTATATATATATTTAAAGGCACGTGTCCTGATCCTGACTGAGTGACTGACTCATCAACGCAGAGCCGAGACTACAAAAGCTAGAAAGTTGAAATTTGCACACCAGGTTACTTACATTTATAATGAGTACAAAAGCTAAGAAGCAGTTTGAGAAAATCAACCCCTAAGGGGTTAAAAAGGGGTTGAAAATTTGTATGGGGTTCAAGTTTTATTTTAAGCTAGCGATTTGAAACTTCGTAAAAAGATATATTATTTGAATACAAGAAAATTAATTTCAGCGTTTTTGAAGATTCATCCCCTAAGGTGGTGAAAAAGGGGTTGAAAGTTTGGATGGAGATCAAAAATGTTTTCAAGTGCGGGACTTGAAATTTTGTACATTGGCATACTATTAGAATACAGAAAAAATAATTTCAGTGTTTTTAAAATTCATCCCCTAACAGGGTTAAAAAGGGGTTGAAAGTTTGAATCCATTATAAATGTTTTGAAACTTCTAATATAGCCGATAAAAAAATAATTTTCGACGTTTTTGAAAATTCAACCACCAAGGGGATAAAAGGGGGATGAAAGTTGGTCTTCGGGTTCAAATTTTATTTTAAGCTAGGAATTTTACATACAATTTATACAGGACATGTATATTACAATTCATTAACGAGAGTAAAAAGTCCAGTAGGCCTCAGCGAAGCGTTCGAGGTAGGAGTAGGAGTCCACGAAGGCTCGGCAATTAGTTTGCTACTCTTTAACTTGGTCTTATGACCAAAGAAATCCAAGCTCCATTGCCGATGAATCTCCTGTACGCGGACGACATAGTACTCATGGCTAACACAGCAAGCGAAATGCAGGATACTCTACATCTCTGGGTTAACGCCCTAAAACAAGCGGGTCTCAAAGTTAGTCGAACCAAAACCGAAGCAAAGTCGAACACTTGCAATGCAGGTTCACTGGCAGAAACCAACAATCAACTGTTTGCTACCCCGACTTGAAACCGGTGCCTCAGTTCATTTAAAGTACCTGGGATCGGTTATCTCAGAGGATGGAAAAATAGAGAAAGATGTAGCGTACCGAGTAAATGTTGGCTGGCAAAAGTCGCGCACGATGTCTGGAGTACTGTGTGATACTCGCATGCCCGTTCGAACTAAAGGAAAGGTCTACAAGATGGCTGTTAGATCAGCGCTGCTTTATGGATCGGAGTGCTGGCCTATCAAGGAAACTAACGTGCAAAAACTCCATACAGCCGAAATGAAGATGCTTAGGTGGACCGGAGGGGTTACACGGCTTGATAAAGTCAGAAACGAGTACATTCGTGGCAGATTCAAGGTAGCCCCTACCTGAAAAACTCACAGAAAACCGACTCAGGTGGTACGGGCACGTGATGCGAAGGCACGAAGAGTTCGTTGCCAAAAAAGCTCTGAACCTGCCGGAAAAAAAGGGACGCCCGCAGGGATTCATGGTGGACCAACATAACCCAATTACTAAAGAAAAACAATTTACCGGACCCGGCAACCCTCGACAGAGTCTCGTAGCGCAAAATAATTAGGAGAGCCGACCCCACCCTACAGTGGGATGGAGCAAGGAAGAAGAAGAAGAACTTGAAACTATGCAGAAAGGTATTATAGTAAAAAACAAGAAAACTAAATTCAGCGTTTCTGAAAATTCACTCCGGTGGTGATTTTTTTGCCGTTTTTTGGGTAATGGTACGGAACCCTTCGTGCGCGAGTCCGACCCGCACTTGGCCGTTTTTTTTAGTTATTCATATTTCAACAAAAATTTACTTTGTGGAAGTATATTATGTTGTTGCTTTTTACACTCGACGTATTTCCGCAGTCTATTTTGTAATTATATACATTCTATCAGTCCAATTTTCTTAAAATTTGACGAAGTAAACCATTTTCACAATGCTAATATCGCACTGTGCTTATCCAGGTTCCTTCCAATGTACCGTCGAGATAAGTAATTCCGGAAAACAGAAAGCTTGTTATGAAGCAGTTTTAGTAAAAAACGAGCGTAATCCTTCTCACCGTCTGCGAGAAACAAAGACGGATTTGCGCAAAAAATGTAACAAAATATAGGGAACGAGTACAGAATACCAGTTCCCAGTACATCAATGCATACCTGCAATAATATTTTTACAGTACATATGGTGCTACTTTATCGCACTAGTGCGTAAAATAGCGCTTTTCGTGCATATGTCGAAAGTTTAAAGTGCCATATGTACTGTAAAACGTTGTACGATACACGTGCGAATAGGTAATTCGCAACTCGTGTCGATTTAAAACACTCCCTGCGGTCGTGTTTTAATTTATCACCACCCGTTTCGAATTTCCTCTTTTCCGCACTTGTATCGTAAATAACTATTACAATATTAATAGAGAAGATTCTTAATAGCGTACGACTTTCCCCCGGCTCACGTATATATAGGTACAGTCGCCATCAGATATATCAGAGCGCCCGAGGTGCTCAAAATATCTGAACACGCACTCTTACACCTTGACAATAGAGGCGTGTTCAAATATTTGTGAGCACCTTAGGCGCTCCAATATATCTGATGGCGACTGTACCAATGAGTTTTTTGGAACTTATTTATGTTTGATACATTTATGCTATTTACCAATCGCTTCCGGCTGAAAGCTGGACTAATCCTAATGAGGCCTCGTTTCCCTTCTGGATTGGAAGGTGAGAAGGCAGTTGCTATCGTAAAAACTAGTGCCTACGCCAATTCTTGGGATTAGTTGCCAAGCGGACCCCAGGTTCCAATGAGCCGTGGCAAAAAGCCGGGAGAACGCGAGAAAGATGATGATGATTGAGAGAAGATTATTTTAAAACCTTACAACAGAACATTATAGATTTATATGTGAAGGGTACACGGAAAGAACATGTCTAGTCATTTTTTTTCGGAAAATAAGATTTTCATTTCAAAATGTAGAGCTCTTAATGAACTATTAGTTATATCTTTTGCTACCACTGTATAATATACAGGCATCGTAAACTGCGAGCGAAATCCATTGAAGTACTGGGGTTGTTGTCAAGTCAAAGTACGTCATTTCAATGGATTTCGCTTGCAGTTTACGATGCCTGATAATATATGTAACACAACTTCTTTTTTAGTTAGAAAAGACCTGGCCCCTATTTCACCACGGTGTCAGGTGCGACAATTGTCGAAATCACTACTACTGACGTCACATGCCTCCATAGGCTACGGTAACCGCTTACCATCGAACGGGCTGTGTGCTTGTTTGCCACCAACATTTTAGTAAAAAAAAAAAAAAAAACTCCATTATATCGCCAATAAACAAGAACTATTTTGCGACGCTAATGACAATTGTCAGATTGTCACAAGAAACACGACAATTGTCGCAAAATTCCGACACAGAACTTATTTCCTGTCAAGAATTACCGAAAATTCTTATAAATCTTGTGACAATTGTCATCATCATCGTCATAAACGTACCTGTTTTTTGCCGATATAATAAAGTTTTTTTAAATAATACAATGATGGTGGCAAACAGGAATACAGCCCGCCCGATGGTAAGCGGTAATGCCCATGGATGCCTGTGACGTCAGCAACATTGATGTTTTACAATTGTCGCACCTGTCACCGTGGTGAAATAGGGGCCTGGTCACGGAATTACCATACATTTTGATATGGATCCAAATTTTAAAACCGCGATTACCTACTCAAAATGTTACTAAAGTGACTAGACATGTTCTTTCCGTGTACCCTTCATGTGATAAGTTTCAATGGTAACCCGATTTGAATTTAACATGCACTAATCGATTTTGTACCATAATACAGGATGGGCCAGTAATAAATGCATTAAAAAAAACAATTTTTATGTTTTTAAATAAAAATTATAATTAGATATTGGGATAAAGAAATAAATTTGACGTTTTAAAAATTAAATCATCAAGATGTCGTCCGTAGCGGTTGCGGCACTCTTCCAGTCTTGCTTGTAAATTTTGAAAGACTTAACAAGACTTTCATGTTAAGAGATTTCCTGGCTCCGAAACTTCACGAATCGTATGGTTACAACAACAACACATGGTTTCAGCAAGACGGGGCCACCTGCCATACAAGTAACGTGACCCTGGAAGTTTTGCGTGAAATGTTTCCTCAAAAATTGATATCGAGGCGAGGTGACATTGCTTATGGCCTCCCAGGAGCCCTGACTTAACTTCGGCAGACTTCTTTTTGTGGGGTTACTTGAAGAGTAAAGTCTACTGTCTAGCTATCACGGTTCATGAGATACAGCCTGGTGACAGACAGACAGACAGACGGACAGATGGACAGACGGACGGACAGACGGACAGCGGAGTCTTAGTAATAGGGTCCCGTTTTTACCCTTTGGGTACGGAACCCTAAAAATAAACTCGAGAGCTCAACTAAGGACGCGAAACGCGGTAAACAATATTGCAACGTCTACCTTCGCCTGCCAGCAGCTACTCCACACTAGCTAAACAAGAGCTCTCGCAAATACAGACCGCCCAAAAATGTGTTTCAAACGAAAACAATTTAAGTAAATACTGACAACGGGGTTGTTAACCTGCAGACAATTGTTAATATAATGTACATTTACCATGGCAACAATCCTATTTGCTTTTATTCTTGTCTTTGGTTTATGAATTCAAATATCGTTCTTCTTGATTTTTCTTGTATTGTCGTGGAAGATATGTTTCCCTAATTATTATGTTTTTACCTAAATAAATATATTAAAGATAATGTTACAAGTTTAATTCAGTATATTTACATGGTAGCAGAGCGTGGTTAAAGGAGTGATGTGAAATAAATAATTGATGTTCGAAGATTATAAAGAGATATAAAGAAGCGATGGCAGCGAAGAGTGGTGATATAAATATACCAATTTTTGATGGAGCAGACTACAGTAATTGGAAGATACGTATACTTTAAAAAGTGCAAAGATGTAACTATGCGAGCTAAGTTGGAAACCGACGGTGAAAAATGGGACGACCGCGATATTCAAGCGACTAACTATATATATAGCGCAATATCGAATAAAATATTAGAATACATTAGCAATTTCGATTCCGCGTACGAAATAATGAAAAAATTTGATGAGATGTATTTAAAAAAGTCATGAAAAACTATGAAGACGTGACCTTATTTATCGACGATTTCGAAAAAGCAGTAAACGAATTAAAACAGGCAGGTGCAGATATTACGGAGCAGGAGCAACTAAACTATGTTGAAATCGCTGCCACAAAACTATAGTCATATCGGTGATTTGATAGATGTTTTACTAGCTAAGGTTACCCTTTTTAAGGCGTTTTCTCAATCATTTTACACCTGCAGCCTATGGATCAACTACACACAACGGGCTCTGAGCGCCCTACGCGTCCAATATAATAATAGCTTTAGGATGCTGTTGGGGCTGCCGCGCCATTGCAGTGCATCGGGGATGTTTTGCGAGAGACGTACAGATGGCTTTCATGCTATAATGCGCAAGCGCGTTGCGTCCTTGGTGAGGCGCCTGCGCGGCAGCCCGAATAGCCTCCTTCAGACGGTGGCAGAGCGCCTAGACGGCCCTTTCCAGCTTCACTGGGATAAGCTGCACAGGGCGTCTAACTGAATCGTTAGTTTTATGATATTAGTGTTAATTTTAGTTTTTATTGATTTGAATTTTAATGTTTTCTTTTTCTAATTTTATTGATGATTGTTGTTTGTGTAAATAGTTGTAATTATGGATCATGTATCTGAAATAAATGAATTTATTATTTACCAGAGAAAGACAAAACAGTTGATTACTTAAAAAGCAAGATTAAACTTAAAAGTGCCGAGGTACTTGTATGGCAGGCGGCCCCGTCTTGCTGAAACCATGTGTTGTTGTTGTTGTAACCATACGATTCGTGAAGTTTCGGAGCCAGGAAATCTCTTAACACGAAAGTCTTGTTAAGTCTTTCAAAATTTACAAGCAAGACTGGAAGAGTGCCGCAATCGCTATGGACGACATCTTGATGATTTAATTTTTAAAACGTAAAATTTACTTCTTTATCCCAAATTCTACTTATAATTTTTATTTAAAAACATAAAAATTGATTATTTATTAAAAAAAAATTAAATGCATTTATCACTGGCCCACCCTGTATGTTGTATAGGTACCTTCTAACTCTATTTCATATTAGCTTTAGTACTAACCGAATTTTCATGATTGTGAAAAGTGTTTAAGTCACAATGTTTATACTATGTGTATGTTGATTTAACATGTATTGTAGAAAGCTCGCGACATGAAGTCGACTGTGTATTAATTGACTTAATAAAAGAAGGCCCGAAGCGTCCGAGAGAGGTGCGCCTTTAATAATTTGATGTTCAGACACAGAACGATAGTAAGTACAAATGTTTAAATTCAAAGGACGAAGTTTGAATTCCCCGTAGGGCCGGAGGCCCGGAGTGCGCGTTTTCCGCAACTTGCCCCTAGTATCTGAATTGCAAAGGCCGAAGACCAAGTGTAGTGCTCAAACACAACAATAGTAAAATTGTCTAAATGCGAAAGCCGAGCTCCACGTAGAGCCGAAAGCCTGGAGCGTCCGACAGGTACCGTCAAGTAGGGTAACTATTGTAGATTTTTTTTTATATATGATATAATCCGTTTTCATAATTTTATTTCATGAGTAACCATCGCGGTAACCGAAGACAATATTAATATGTTCTAATTGAAATAAAACTATGAAAACGGATTATATCGCGTATATTGAATTTATAATACATCCCGACGTTTCGAACCCTTTACAGCGTTCGTGGTCAACGGGTGACTGAGGAAAAATTACAAAGTGCAAAAATACCCACATACTAAAATAATGAACAATCATAGACTACAAACTTTAAGGCTGGTTGTACATGCAAAATCGGTTCATAAGGCTAGTTATACACTACAATTATTTTCAAGTATAGATATATATATACGCGATGAAAACTACGAAGATGGCTTTTCTCTACCACCAGCTTGGGATCCTGTAGTCCATCTGATAAAGGAGCAAGCGAGACATAGACTCTGAGACCTTAGTGTTGGATGATGCTGGACATTCTGATGTTTTGAAAAGATGTGTCCCGCCGAGTTTGTTGCCGGTCCCATATTGGGATACCCTCCTACAATTTAGGAGGGAATTAAATCTACACGGGTTGGAGCCGGCGTAGTTTTTATCGCGTATATATATATATCTTTACTTGAAAATAATTGTAGTGTATAACTAGCCTTATGAACCGATTTTGCATGTACAACCAGCCTTAACGATTGTAGTCTATGATTGTTCATTATTTTAGTATGTGGGTATTTTTGCACTTTGTAATTTTTCCTCAGTCACCCGTTGACCACGAACGCTGTAAAGGGTTCGAAACGTCGGGATGTATTATAAATTCAATATACGCGATATAATCCGTTTTCATAGTTTTATTTCATGAGTAACTATCGCGGTAACCGAAGACAATATTATGTTCTAATTGAATTAGATAAAAAAAATCTACCCTGAGACTGTTAAAACATGACTCACAGAATGTAAAAGTAAACTATAATTGGGACATATTTCCTTTCTCTAATGTTATAGCTTGGCGTCAGTGAAAGCTGGCGTGAATCCGCACAGGACAGGGCAAAAATAGCTTGCTCTTGTGTCGGAGGCCAAGACTCATTTTGGGTCATCGCGCCAACCAAGCAAGTAGTAAGTAAGTTACTAATGTTATCCCACCTGTCCCCAGTTAACCCACTTGACTATGCGAGCTTCCTGTAATTTATCCTACGCACATAGCCGAACGTCCGAAGAGTCCGAGAAAGACGCGCCTTTCTTTTATTTAGTATTCAGACATTGAACATTATTATAGTACAAGTATCTAAATGCGAAGGCCGCAGGCCCGAAGCGTTCGTGTTCGAGAGTAGCGCACTTTTAGTATTCAAACACAGAACAATGTTACAAGTAAATTAATTTTTAACAAGCAGAAACGTCTGCGATCGATGCTATTAAGCTTAGAATAAATTTAAAAGTGGAAAAATTACTGCCTTGGGTGAGACTTGAACTCACGGCCTTTGGATTCAAGTCTCACCCAAGGCAGTAATTTTTCCACTTTTAAATTTATTCTAAGCTTAATAGCATCGATCGCAGACGTTTCTGCTTGTTAAAAATTAATTTAGAATGGGTAGCACATCGTAACTGGTGAATTTCCAATATGACTTGGAAGTCCGGTGGCCGTTTAAGAAGTTTAACACTCTTACGGTAGATGTCGCTAGGGTCCCCTAGACCCATATAGTGGGAAGATTTGCTGACTATGGATGAGGTCTTGGTGGCTCAGTTGGCAGAGCGCTGGAGTATCTATCCAGAGGCCGTGAGTTCAAGTCTCACCCAAGGCAGTAATTTTTCCACTTTTAAATTTATTCTAAGCTTAATGTTACAAGTGTCTAAATGCGAGGGCCGTAGGCCGCGCTCCACCTAGGGCCAAAGGCCCGGAGTGTCCAAGAGGTACACGCTTCCTGCAATTTCCCCTAGTATCTTAATAACGAAAGCGCGCTTAAAGACCGAGCTGCGGGACTCGTGGAGCTTTGCATAGTTATGTCTTACTCATTTCGATACTTGTACAATGGTTTTGTGTTTCAGCACTAACCTCCTGCAGCTTGGCCTTAGGCTTTTCATAGAAGCGCGTCTCTCTTGGACGTTTTGGGCCTTCGGCACTACGCTGAGCTTCTGGCTTGTGCAAGTGTTAATTATACGTCATAATTTCATAGATTATATATTATTATTATTTATTTATCATTTATTGCAGACAACATTGGTCCATATACATAATAAGCATAACACAATAAGATAACAGTTGCAATTATAATAAGAATTAAAATAAAATTATAAAATTAAAATTATTAAAATTAAAATTATGTTAAAATTAATAATAAATAAATCTTGACATTTAAATTTAATAGATTGATCATAATAATGGATACTGGTACTAATAATAATAGATTAATTAAATTCTGATTAAAAAATAATAATAATAATAATACTGCCCGCAGGGCAGCTTGTGGCGAGCTGTTGGGGAGTGACGACCCCACGGACCCGAGTGCTCCAGAGAGTCGGTCAGGGTCTCCGTCTCCGGCGTGTCTTCGTCGGTCGGAGTGGACCCCAAGGGGACCCGCAGGACTCTCAGCTCTGGCTTGCCTTCATTGGCCGTCCAGAGGGGAGTCGTAAGAGCTATATGCTCCAGGGGTGGAAGTGAAAGATGCATAAGACGCGAGTTGGCACAGTGGCTGTTAACAGTCACTGGGTAGAAAGCGGCGCACACCTCTCGACACCCCTGAGCCGCTCACACCGGTGTTGCTCCTGGTCGTCTTCACGACGGCAGTTTCAGGGGCCCATCTAGTCAGCGGCAAGTCACCACCTGCCGCGATAACGTGTATTAACATTGTTATGGCAGGTGTCCGGAGTTCTTTACAATAGCCCAGTCTCATTGCCCACCCAAACTTCAATCCATAGACCGGTATACTGTTCACTTTTTCTGCAATAGTCCCAATGCCTGCTGCGACCGGTTCATGGGTGTCTATTGTTGCGCCTGTGAACGGGTTCCAGCAGGCGTTCTACATGACATTAAAGCTCTCCAAGGGGCCTCTACATGTTGGATCTATATCCCCACGCAAGCCTATCAAAAGACCGGGATTTATAGGCCCGTGATATCCAAGGAGATACAAATAATAATACTAAAATTAAGATTAAAAATTAATAGTAATTCATTATGCGCAGTCAAAAATAAATTTAAATGTCAACGCTAAAATTAAGTTTAAATATTAACATGCAGACTATGCCAGTGTCCAGCTATCGGACAATCTAGCCTGTCTGCCACCAGACTCAGGATGCTGTTGGAGCTCCCACGCACTCGGCGCATAATGGAAGCTGTTCGTTTCCGGATTATGGCTTGGAAGCCATCTATTTGTGAAACCGCAAACATCCCAGAAGCGCTACAGTACCTGGGAAGACCCAACAGCATCCTCAGTATGTTATTATACAGAACGCGCAAGGCGCTGATTGCCTTCTGAGTATGGTTGACCCACAGGCTGCACGTGTACAAGGACTGGCAATATGCCTTAAATAGGGTTATCTTAACGTCCCTTGAACAACGTGCAAACCTGCGCGCCACCATGTTACCCCTGACAGCCAACGCCCTGCGCTCCCTCTCAATGTCTGGATCGTCCGAGAGGCACTCCGTGACCCAATGACCCAGGTACTTGAATTTCTTGGTTCTGTTTAGAGGTATACCATACAGCAAGATTTCCGGTACCCTATCCACCTTATGCTCGCGCGGCTGGAAAACTAGAATCTCACTCTTAGCCACATTGTACCTGAGTCCGTGAGCCACGGCATACTCCTCACACATGCTCAGAAGTTTTCTGACTGCACAAACAGAGGGCCCCAGCAGCACCATATCGTCCGCGTAACTAATATTGTTTACCATATCCCCGGCAATAGCGCAACCAACCCTGGTACTACTGAGACTCTCTATGAGCGCATTAATGTACAGGTTGAAGAGACGCGGAGAGGTTAACCCACCCTGTCTCACCCCGCACCTCAACCTGTACTCATCAGAAAAAACGTTGCCCCACTTGACAACATTTGTTTGGTTGTTGTACCAATAATCAAAAATACCTATTACCTCCTCCGGGACGTCTGTCTCTGTACGCAGCTTATGCCAAAGTAGGTCGTAAGACACCATATCAAAGGCTTTAGATAGGTCAAGAAAACACCCGTAAACCGGTGTTTTCCTATCGGTGTAATATCGGACAGTGTGCTTGAGACTAAGAATTGCTGTTTCAGTCGATAACCCAGCTCGGAAACCAAACTGGGCATCATGCAGCTTGAGGTATTTACACAGCTGTCGATCAAGCAAACTGTCCAACACCTTGACTACCGTGGTCCCTAGTGATATGGGTCTATAGTTGGCTTTATCCGTCGGATCACCAGTTTTGTTCTTGATTATTGGCACAACCACCGTTTTCATACATTCGCCAGGCAGATACGAGTGACGAACCGCCACTGTGTAAAACATCGCTAACACACGCGGCAGGTGCACTCCAGCGTACTTAAGGTGTTCAATACTAATTCCATCGTGACCAGGAGATTTGCCCCTGGTCATATTACGTACGACTGAAGCTACCCCTGCCGCGTCGAACTTAATAGGCGATCCAGACCCACCGGTGACACTATTCACCGCCCGACGAGTACTTGCCTGACTATTTAGCGGCTTAACCAAAAACGTGTCCTTGAACATATTCGCTATGTCAGCGGGCTTGCTGCAACCATCGACACTGAGAGGGACAGACGACCTAGGGTTTAGTTTATTCGTCTGTTTCCAAAAACTTTTAAAATCTTTCCTATTATGGTGCGTGGCTAAAACATCCATCCTTATCCGCTCAGCATTATCCTGGCACCATTTCAGCCTAGACTTAAAAATGCGCCTAGTTTCTGCCATCCGTTCATAAAAGGGCCCATTCGATGGTTTGCCATGCTACATTATTCATATATTATTACGGGCAGATCATACATTATGTTGACGAGTTCATCTACTTGGGCCAGCTAGTTTCTTTCAGTAACAGGCAAGACAAGGAAGTTGAGCGACGTGTTCAAAATGCCAGGAAGAGCTACTGGTCTATGAAAGAGCTAATGAAGGGTAACCTTCCATTGTCACTGAAGCGCAAACTCGTTGACATGTGTGTTCTGCCTGTTCTAACCTACGGCGCCCAAACTTGGTCACTCACAGAGATCCAGAAGTCCAAACTGAAGGTTTGCCAATGCGCTATGGAGCGCAGCATTCTAGGTGTTAAACTAGCTGATCGCATAAGAAACACCACGCTGCGCTCAAAAACCGGCATCGCTGACGTAGGCGAGAAAACCTCTAGGCTCAAATGGGACTGGGCCGGTCACGTCTACCGCATGCATCCGGAGAGGCGGGCTAGCTTAGCAACCAAGTGAATGCCGGTAGAGAGGCGTGGACGGGGCAGGCCCAAACGGAGATGGCGGGATGACCTGTCCAGGTCTTAAATAATAATAAATAATAATTTCATAGAAATTTCCCATTTAAAATAATACTTGCACAGTCTGGACAATCAAAACTATCACACCAACTATGAAAGTCACGCTATTAGACGAGCCGATCGAGCAAGTTTATGAGGCTCGGAACCTGGGTCTCTTGATGGATAATGGCCTTCGTTTTGAGAAACATACTGCTGATGTATAGGTAGTAAGGAGCTGCTTTTACAAGCTAAAAGTGTTGTACAAAGTTAGACCTTTCATTAATGAAATACTGCGTGTTATGTTAGTAGTCACTTATTTTGTCAAAATTAAATTATGTGGATGCGGTATTTGGACCACGACTTCTTTGTAAAGCCAAAAGACTTATACAACGTGTCCAAAACGCCTGTGCTCGCTTTTGTTTCTGCATTCCATTGCGGGGCCACGTATCACCATTCTTTAATCAGCACAATATCCTAAAAATGCACTACCGCCGTAAGCTGCACCTTGCTTCTTTACTCTTTGGAGTAATAAACTGTCAGACTCCTATTTATTTGTATGAGAAGCTTTCCATATCTGAGTCACGCTGGGGTCGGCGGTCTGCGACTCAACTTCTAACTCCTAGACACACATCAGCAGCCACAGAGGCAGTTTTCGTTACGCAGCCACTGGGTGTTGGAACAACATCCCACCTCCTATCAGAAACCTGCAAAGCATTCATAGTTTTAAAACAACTTTAAAAAAGTTTATGCTTAAACATCAATTTAACGAGGAATGCGTCAAACTTGAGACAAGCTACATTTAGATTCAATATAGATTATTATATTTACATAAGTGTATTAAGTATGTACTTACTGCCTTTTTTGTCCCTTCCGCAACCGCCACTCGCTCTCATTTTTATTATTTAACGAATTGTTGTTTATTTTTATTTTTGCATCTTGTTTGTTTTAATTAATCTTGACGTGTCTTTTATTATTTGTTTTATACTGTGTTACTATTAATATTGTCTTCGGTTACCGCGATAGTTACTCATGAAATAAAACTATGAAAACGGATTATATCGCGTATATTGAATTTATAATTCATCCCGACGTTTCGAACTCTTTACAGCGTTCGTGGTCAACGGGTGACTGAGGAAAAATTACAAAATGCAAAAATACCCACATACTAAAAAAATAATGAACAATCATAGACTACAAACTTTAAGGCTGGTTGTACATGCAAAATCGGTTCATAAGGCTAGTTATACACTATAATTATTTTTCAAGTAAAGATATATATTATATACGCGATAAAAAAAACTATGCCGGCTCCAACCCTACACCACGGACCCGAGAAGATTTAATTCCCTCCTAAATTGTAGGAGGGTATCCCAATATGGGACCGGCAACAAACTCGGCGGGACACATCTTTTCAAAACATCAGAATGTCCAGCATCATCCAACACTACGGTCTCACAGTCTATGTCTCGCTTGCTCCTTTATCAGGTGGACTACAGGATCCCAAGCTGGTGGTAGAGAAAAGCCATCTTCCCTATTAAAGTTTGGATATTTCTTAATATCAATGGCCTCGCGCAGCATTCTGGGTATGTAACGCTTCTCCTTGGCAAGAACCAGAGGCTTATCAAACTTGATTGAGTGATTGGCTTTATCCATGACATGCTCACAGACAGCAGACCTAGGTCGACGGTGCTTGACATCAGCTATGTGTTCCTTCACCCGAGTGGAAATGCTCCGTTTCGTCTGCCCGACATATGATAGGCCACACTCACAGTCTAGCCTGTACACTCCTGCAGTCTGTAGAGGGGTATTGCATTTTACAGGCCTCAGGAATTGTGACATCTTCTTCATTGGCTTGAAATATGTTTTTATAGAAGCACGCTTCAAGATGTGGCTGATCCTGTCCGTGACCCCCCTGACAAAAGGCAGAATGGCAGGCCTGCGCTCAACTGTGGGGATCTTAATGTGGGACCTCTGGTTGACCCGCGGTATCCTGAGCTCGTTTGCCTGGAGCGCGCGCCTGGCATGCTGGAGCTCCGCGGCCAGATGCTGGTCATCACATATCCTCTGGGCTCTCTGAAACAAAGATTTGCCTACTGTAACAAGTTGACTGGGATGGTGATGCGATTTGCCATTTAAGTACCTATCAGTATGAGTAGGTTTCCTATACACAGTGCGACCTAGGGTGTTATCAGGATTTCTTTTTATCAATACATCTAAGAAGGGGAGAGAACAGTCTTTTTCCAACTCCATAGTAAATTTTATTTATTTTATTTTTATAGCATATATTAAAGAAAAAGTGACGAAGCCCTCCAGTGGTGAAGGCCGGATTCGAACCTACGGATACTAAGATGGCATATAATCGAGAAATTCGGACGGGCACCGCCGTGGCGAGGTAGCCTAGGGGTTCATGGCGTTAGCCGCGATAGCTAAAGACGCCGGTTCGAATCCGGCCTTCACCACTGGAGGGCTTTGTCACTTTTTCTTTAATATATGCTATTACAGTTTTTAATTTATATATAGTAGTGTGACTACTTTAAAAAACACAAATCAAAATATTTAAAAAAATAATTTGATTTGTTCTCAAACTTGTTCATAGATGGCAGCACCAGTCTCTCTCGCTACAACGTAAATCCGTAAGGAGTTCGTTTAGGAGGTGCAAGCGCGCACTGCTTGCCCTTAGAGCTGGTCAAAGACGCCTAGTCTTACTAAGATGGCATATAGTCGAGAAATTCGGACGGGCACCGCCGTGGCGAGGTGGCCTAGGGGTTCATGGCGTTAGCCGCGATAGCTAAAGACGCCGGTTCGAATCCGGCCTTCACCACTGGAGGGCTTCGTCACTTTTTCTTTAATATATGCTATTACAGTTTTTAATTTATATATAGTAGAGTAGTGTGACTACTTTAAAAAACACAAATCAAAATATTAAAAAAAAAAATAATAATAATAATTTACGACGAACAACTATCGGAAATATATCCTGAAGGACGGTACGGTCGACATTTGTCGGGCATGCCGCCGTCCCGGAGAGTCACTCAGGCATATCATTTCCGGTTGTTCTCATCTTGCTAACGGCGAGTACTTGCACAGACATAATCTCGTAGCCAGGATTATTCACCAGCAGCTTGCTCTTCTATACGGCCTTGTGGACCGCGAAGTACCGTACTACAAGTATTTACCTGTGCCAGTTCTCGAGAATGGTCGTGCCACGCTCTATTGGGATCGATCTATCATCACTGACAGGACTATTGTAGCCAATAAGCCTGACATTGTGATAATAGATCGATCGCAGCGCCGGGCCGTGCTCGTCGACATCACCATCCCCCATGATGAGAATCTCGTGAAAGCCGAGAAGGACAAGTCCAGTAAGTACCTAGACTTGGCTCACGAGATAACCGCCATGTGGGATGTTGATTCGACGATTATTGTCCCGATAGTCGTTTCAGCGAACGGTCTCATAGCGAAGAGTCTCGACCAACACCTTGAGAGACTCTCGCTAGGTGGTTGGATCAAGGGTCAGATGCAGAAGGCGGTGATCTTGGACACGGCGCGGATAGTCCGCCGGTTCCTCTCTCTGCGGCCCTGACCACCGGCAGCTTGGGCCCTGCCCCGCTGCTGGCGGCACCCTAGGTTAGGTTTTTTATAATTTGTGTAGATCATAGGCACTGGCACGAGGAATGTAAAGGCGAAGTTGAACTTAACAATGAACTTTAATCCGATTTTTGAATACAGAGTCGAGTGAAACCGATCGCGTCTAGCAGCGGACTGCCGCCGGCGCATAGCAACATAATGCACATTACTTGCATAAGATACGTCATACAATTTTGAACCTTAAGTATTAGACATTAACATCTAAATTAATATGACAAAGTTTCCTTAAAATAAAACTTAACTAGTTACCTACAAAATATATGTATAAGTACTTGTATAGTGAGCGCATCGCTAACACTCCCCACCCCAGTGCTGACTCAGCACTCTAAACTTACGGGAATTGGAGCGATGCGAGCCGCGGACCGCCGGTAAGTCCCGGTAGCCGTCTTCACCTCCACTAAACGGATGCGACCGTCTCCGCCAGGAAACACCTGGGTGATCAACCCCTTCGGCCACATGTTGCGGGGAGAGTTGGGATCCACGACCAGAACGAGGTCTCCTACCTTTAACGGCTTCTGCTCCTCCAGCCATTTTGTCCTAGGCACGAGGGTGGGTAAGATTTCTCTTAGCCACCTCTGCCAAAACATGTCAGCGAGCCTCTGCGCCTTCCGCCATAGTTTCCTCAAGTTGAGATCAGAATCATCGAACTCTCCTACGAGAGGGAGTCGCGATGATGATCCTAAAAGGAAATGATTAGGAGTAAGAGACTCACCGTCAGCAGGATCGACAGACACGTGCACCAATGGACGACCGTTGACCATGTTCTCAACCTCTGCCATTAATGTGGTCAAAGCTTCGTCCCTTGGTGCTCGTTCTTTTAAAACGACCTTGAGAGCCGTCTTTACTGAACGTATTAAACGTTCCCACGCCCCACCCCAATGGGGGCTGGCGGGGGGAATAAAAGTCCAGTCCATGTTGTTATTCACCCCCTCAGCTTTCAGCACGTCCATGTCTAGCGCCTCCATCGACCGGCGCAACTCTGTGTCGGCGCCCCTCAGATTAGTACCGTTGTCCGAGTACAGATGGCGCGGCCAGCCGCGCCGCGCCGCCATTCGTCGTAACGCCATGATGAGCGAGTCAGTTGTGAGGGAGGCAACCAGCTCGATATGAATCGCCCGTACTGTGAGGCATGTGAATAGAACACCATATCTTTTTTCTCTGCGGCGACCCACCGCGACCTCCATTGGCCCAAAAAGGTCCAACCCACAGTGAAAAAAGGGTCGCTGATGATGTTCTATTCTGGCCTCTGGCAAATCTCCCATGCGAGGTACCTGAGGTCTGCTCTTCATTATCCTGCACAACATGCACCTTGACGTCACGAGTTTAACAGTAGGTCTAAGTTTAATTACCCAATACCTTTGCTTTATTTCGTTGACCACCATCTCCTGACTTCCATGGGCCGCTTTCACAGGGTAATGCCGAACGATTAATCTTGTTACCTGATGGCGGCCGTCCAGGATCACGGGTCTCTTGACGTCCAGAGGCACATCTGATGCGGCGTCAATGCGCCCGCCCACGCGAAGTAGTCCATTTGCGTCTAAAACGGGTGATAATTTTAATAACTTACTTGCGCGATGTAAAGCCCCGTGCGCCTTAATTTTAGCTAAGTCTTCCCCGAAAGACTCGTATTGCGCGTGTTTTAGCAATAGTATTTCGGCACGCTCCATCGCAGCGCAGTCAATCTCGGCCGCCTGACCTTTGCACCTGGCGATGAACTTTAGCACTGTGGCCGTGGCGCGGGTGAGACGAAGCCACGAAGAGAAGCGCTGTGGGTCCGGCACTGGTATGCATGCAGGTTCGGCGCGCATCTGGACGACTGCTACGCATTCTCCTATCTCCTCCTTGTTACCGGTCGGTATAATATTTTTAGGCCATTGACTTTCGTCAGCGTATAAAAAAGAAGGACCTTTGAACCACTCATTTTGTAGGGCTAGATCAAACGAGTCCCGCGTGGCTAAATCGGCAACATTTAGTTTAGTAGAAATGTACCGCCACTCGTCAACGCGGGTAAGGTCGTCAATCTCCCCCAAACGATTTGCTTCAAAAGCCTTATACGTATTTTTGTTGCGAATCCAATGTATCACAGTTGAGGAGTCACACCAGAAGTAACGCCTCGCAGGCGTCAGTTTGTGCTCCTTTCCAATTGCATCGGCTAGTCTTGCCGACAACAATGCAGCTTGTAGCTCAGCCTTCGGTATAGTCAGCTGTTTTACCGGCATAACTCTAACTTTGCTGGCAATAAATGCAACATAAATAGTACCGTTGTGTTCCCATCGCCAATAGCCCACAGCTGACATCGCCTGAGTAGATGCATCGCTAAAAAAATGCACTTCTAAATTATTATAATATGAGTACCTACTCGATGCGGTCGTAGCGCATGTAGATGCAGCTACGCCCTCGTAGCCTTTCGTAGCACTGTGCGTAGGCGCACAATCTTGCATTTCACTCGCACGCGCTGTCGCCGATTGGCTGTCCCTTACTGCATTCCGCGCGGCTGCGCAGTACCACCTAGGTATACGGATATTTTTAATTACCTTTAGTAGGTCGACCCACTTTCGCCACTTGTGATAAATCTGATCTGGAATGTAATCCTCCCAATCCACCTGTAAGCGCCAAGCCTCTTGAAGCATGATTCGGCCTTGAATCGTAAAGGGTGCTAAGAAACCTAGTACATCAAATATTGACATAATTACTCTTAGCATTAAACGTTTTGTAGGCCTATTCTCACCTTTAAGTACGTCGCTCGGTATACGTTTTAATGACAAATCGAAGCCCAATATGTCATCAGCTGGGTACCAAATGAGACCCAAGGTACGCTCGCTTTCATGTTGCTGGCCGACTTTGAACCTTACAGCAGCAGTACCTAAGGTCTCCTTTGGCACGCTGTTTAAAACTGCGACGCTGTTGCTCGTCCAGTTTCTTATCTCAAAGCCGCCCGCCCTGTGGATATCACTGACATTCCTTACCATTTCGATCGCTGTCGCCTCGTCGGGCAGGCTGTCGATGTAATCGTCCATGTAGTGCGAGTTGACGACGGCGTCGACGGCGGCGGGAAACGACGATTCAAATCGCTGGGCGTTTTTATTTTTAACAAATTGCGCGACAAATGGAGCACAATTTGCACCGAAAATGAGTGACGTCATCGCGTACGTCTTTATGTTTTCTGTGGGGTTGTTTCTCCACAGAAACCTCAGTGCGTCCTGGTCGTCTTGCTGGATCTTAACCCTTAAGAACATGTCCCTAATGTCACCTGTTACCGCTATTGGATGTTCCCTAAAGCGCAGCATTATACCTAAAAGTGATGACAATAGGTCGGGCCCTGTGAACAAATAATCGTTCAGAGAGCAACCACTTACCTGACTTGCAGCATCAAAGACCAGACGAAGTTTTTGCTTGTTCGGGTTGTCCACACCGAAATGAGGTAAGTAATAAGTCTTCGGCGTGACCTCGGTATTAGTAAGTTCCATAGCGTAATCATTTTCTAATAAATGATTGACCCTCTCACGGTACCTGTCGGCGAATCCTGGATCCTTACCCATTTTGCGCTCAATACCCTTCATCCTGGTAAGTGCGTTTGGGCGGGAGTCGGGCATGGGGCGGTGTTCGTCCTTCCACGGAAGGCCGACGTACCAGCGCCCATCGATGAGCTCGGCGGAGCGCTCCAGCTGCGCGACGGCGCGGCCGTCGTCGGCCTTTTGGCGTGCGTGCGCCGTCACGCCCATGGAATCTAGCAGAAACGAGCGCCTAACATCTTCGTGGATTTCCCTTAGGAGGCACTCATTTGAAGTGGTATCGTGATCTGATCCGCTATCTGCAATAAAAAGTTTAGTATGGACAGCGACAGATGGTGAACCCCTGGACGGACGGACAATCCGCGGCACGCACACTTCCCCATGGACGCTCCAGCCGAGACGGGTGAGTGTAGCTGATGGCTCATTATCTTTGCCCTCCCTCACTTGAATAGGTATCACAACATGTAAATTATCCTGACCTAACAATAATTCGGGTTCTGAATCAGTGGTACAAAATTTATGTTTTATATCTGCTAGGTGAGAATAGTTAACTAATTTTAAAACAGACAATGTTTGTAATGGCAAACTCAATTCTTCAAGACAACGCAATTTTACATTATAAACCTTATTGTCCATACCTTTAATGTCGACATTCACTTTGGTCGATTTGTACTCGAGCCCGTCATTTTTAAACGCACCGTGAACGACCAGTCTCTGCGAGATACCATGTAGACCGACGCGACGCGCGAGATTGGCACTTATTAATGAGATGGTAGATCCATCGTCCAATAGCGCAGTGCTATTTACCATACCGTTAGGTCCCTGAACACACACTCGTACTACTTTTAACAACACTCTGCTGTCGGTCGCATTTATATGAGTTAAAGTTTCCGTCACTGGCTTGAACGCGGGTTCGCGCGGCACGGGTCCGTTTATCGCGCTATTATTCGGTACACTTGCACTCGGCCGCGGTGCGGGCGCCGCCATGACGTCACGCGCACTGTTGTTTACCGGATAATGTAGTAGGCGATGATGTGGAGCTCCGCAACCGTCCTTGTCGCACGCAGGGGCCTTGCAGGTATCGCGTTCGTGCTTGGAGATAATACATTTGTAGCATAAACCATGTTTCTTTATATGTTGCCATCGTACTTTGCGCAACGCTTTCTTAAATGGTTTGCATTCCGTTAACTTATGCACAGCTGTTCGGCAAAATAAACATTTTAAATCGCCTACTTCAGTTTGTAGTAAAATAGTTTGTGTACGGGAAGATGAATGCTCGCTAGACTTGTTTTTAAAGGTATCGCTGCGCGTAGTTGTTAAAAAACTTGCAGTTGTAGAAATCTTCAATGCTTCGTCATTAAGAAAATCCGATAGAATGACTAACCTCGATTTCTGCGCATCTTGGAGGAGTTTAAAACTGTAGTCTGACCATTTTGAGATGAGCACAGTGGGCAGCTTGGACAGGATGATGGAGACGATATTCATGCCGTGTAGGTACTCCTCGCGTCCTACTGCTCGCACAGCTTCTACGAAATTTTGAACCTTCACTGCGAACATAACTATATCCTTATGATATTCGAGTTGTAAAGGCTGTAGCTTCTTGATGTCTTGCAGAATACGAGAAATGATGCTGTCTGGGTTTCCAAAACGTAGCTCCAATGTCGACATTACCCGGTCGGGCGACGTGGCGCTGATAAACAATGCAGCGACAGCATCTCGTGCGGCTCCTTTAAGACATTTACGAAGTCTCCATAAATTTTCTTTATCTGTAAATTTACAGACCTCAGTTGACTCCTGGTAGGCCTGTTTGAACTGAAGCCATTCTAACTGGTCACCTGAAAATTCAGGTAGGTCCTTAGGCGTGCTAATGCGACTAAGCAGACTAGCGTTAGGCACTTGATTGTTAGCGGTCGATAGGTCTTTAAGTGCGCCGGCCAATAATTGCACTGTTTGGTTGAGCGCGCTGACGGTACCTTCTGGCGCCAGCGGCGCTGCCGGCATGGGGCCATCGGCGGCGGCGCGCGGTGCTAGGTTAGACGCTGGCATCGGCTGAGCTTGCTCGGTGAATGCAGAGGGTATGACAGGTGCAGGCATCCGTGCTGGAACTGAAATGTGCAGCTCGCCCGTTGTGACTCCATTGTCGGGGGCTTGCTGCTCCTCAGGTAGTTCCGTGTGGTTGCTTTGGTGCTCAACCCACGCATTTATATCGTTGCGAAGAGGTAAATTGCCATCGATTTGTGAACTGTATTCCTCTAGGTCCTCTTCGCTACCACTAAGAGCTGCAAGTTGCGCGTCTAAGGTTTTATTAATTATGTCCATTTGAATCGCAGCCTTTTCCTTTGCAGCGTCCAAAATTAATTGTTTTCGCCTGGCTTCTTTAGAGGCTGACGATCTTCGTGAGCCCTTGCTGCTCGGGACGGCACCCACATGTGACGCGGCAGGCTTCGTGTCGGGAATTTGCTTAAATTGCGGCATCGGCTCCGACTTTATGCTGCTTGTCGCGTTTAATTTGTATTGTAGAAACTTCTTGACCATCGGATCCAAAGGTTTCTTGACTTCATCGGGCATAGCTTCATTGCACGGCGGTATAACCTCACTTTCTCTTTGTTCTCGCTCGCGCGCCATGTGTTCTTCGCGCTCCCGACGTGCCTTCGCATTGCGTGTTTCTATTTTTCTAGGCGTTCGGTGCATAATCCGGTTCGAAGGACCACTTTGTAGATCATAGGCACTGGCACGAGGAATGAAAAGGCGAAGTTGAACTTAACAATGAACTTTAATCCGATTTTTGAATACAGAGTCGAGTGAAACCGATCGCGTCTAGCAGCGGACTGCCGCCGGCGCATAGCAACATAATGCACATTACTTGCATAAGATACGTCATACAATTTTGAACCTTAAGTATTAGACATTAACATCTAAATTAATATGACAAAGTTTCCTTAAAATAAAACTTAACTAGTTACCTACAAAATATATGTATAAGTACTTGTATAGTGAGCGCATCGCTAACAATTTGTTTATATGTATTTTGTATTGTTTTGTAAGTGTTTTTATATTTTACTTTTATATGCATATTATAAAAAAACCTAACATGAGAAAAATAATAAATAAAGAGAATAATAATTTGATTTGTTCTCAAACTTGTTAAAAGGTCAAATTTAATATCCACATTTTAAAATTGCCCGGAAATTTTTATAAATCATAGTTTTAGTTCGTTTTGTCACTAAAATGAATAAAATAAAATAAATTAATTAAAAAATTAAAAACGACTGCGGAATTTTAAGCGAACTGAAAAGCTAAAAATAATTTTGATGTTACTTACATAATTTTATAAATTTAAATTGGAATATAAATGTACACTTACGGTCATTTATAGTTAATACAAAGGGACCTTGATGTAGTGCATTTTCCCATTCAAAGGTCCCCCGACTGCAATCGAAATAAAATACACAGGGACAGTCACGTCATAAATGTGCATAAACCTTTGTATTAACTATAAATGACCGTAAGTGTACATTTATATTCCAATTTAAATTTATAAAGTTATGTAAGTAACATCAAAATTATTTTTAGCTTTTCAGTTCGCTTAAAATTCCGCAGTCGTGTTTTTAATTTTTTAATTAATTTATTTTATATGACATTAGGTACGGAGTTGTAGGCAATCGGTCCCATGACGTCGGGCGATTGTCGAGACTTAGCTAGTCGATGCTTTGGGATTTGCAACCGTGGTCGCCTTCGCGTCGAGGTGTCACAAATTTTAGCGCTAGATTTATAATTATGTATATTTGACCTTACATACATGCACATAGTCAATATGCATATAGTGTTTTTAAACAAGGACTGAGCAGGATGGTCAAATGGTTTTCCGTCGATTATACGCAGGGCTCGTTTCTGCATTTTAAACACTGTCGCGATCCGCGTCTGTGCACCAGAGACCTACACCTTGCACAAGAATCGAGTGGAAATATCCATAGTAAGCAGCTTTGATATTCTCCATAGATAAACCGGGTGCTATCCTGGACAGTGCGAAACACGCTGCGGCCAATTTGTCACATTCTTTTATTTTTAAAAATAAACAAGACTGCATTCAAAGATTTTACATTTTTTTTTTCAATTTTGCTTGTTAAAAAAATATAGAAATATATAAAATAAAATATAAAATAGCGTGTTTATTTTTTAATTTTTAGTCGGTTCGATTCCCGGGTGAAAAATCTTTGAATGAAGTTTTTTTTTTTTTTAATAGAAAATGTTTCCTTTAAGCAAAATGAGCTATGCTTCAGCATGCCGAGCTGCACCTGCCAAGGGTTCTTGCAATGCTGTTTTCGCTGTGTATGACACACTCCTTTGTACCCATAGAGATGACAAAAACTGTTGTTGTACCCATTATAAAGAATAAAACAGGTGATGTGTCCTCTATAAATAATTATAGGCCTATTTCCCTTGCTACGGTAATCTCGAAAGTTTTTGACAGTTTGCTAAACGCTGAACTGGATAAGTATTTGCATCTACATAGTGCGCAGTTCGGGTTTAGGCCTGGACTGTCTACAGAAAGTGCCATAATATGTATGAAGGAAACTGTCCGATACTATAACAACAGGAACACACCTGTATTTGCTTGCTATCTAGATCTGTCAAGGGCTTTTGACTTAGAGAACTATGGGCTGCTATGGAAAAAGCTTTGTGATGCAAATGTACCTAAAGAAATAATACATGTTTTTAGATTTTGGTACTCTAGTCAAATTAATGTCGTTAAGTGGGGTGATGCAATGTCTGATGAGTATGGTCTTGACTGTGGGGTAAGACAGGGCGGGTTAAGCTCTCGTAAATTGTTTAACTTATATATGAATGCACTTATCGAGGAGCTCAGCAGCATGCATGTTGGTTGCCGCATACAAGACACAAGTTTTAATAATATCAGTTATGCGGATGATATGGTGCTGTTGAGCCCCTCGGCAGGAGGGCTTAGGAAATTGCTAAAGGTATGTGAGCAATATGCTACTAGTCACGGCCTTAAATATAACTGTACGAAAAGTGAATTTATGCTCTTTAAGCCTAATAATAGATGTGCAGATGACTTTCCTCCAGTATTGCTCAACGGCGTGCCTTTAAAACAGGTATCTCAATTTAAATACCTAGGGCATGTAGTGTGTGATAACATGAGGGATGATGAGGATATAAAGCGGGAGCGTAGGGCGTTAGCGACTAGAGCGAATATGCTGGCTCATAGGTTTAGGCGTTGCACCGCGCCAGTAAGAATAACCCTATTTCGAGCTTTTTGCACGACTTTTTATACATGTGCACTATGGACCAGCTATACGCAAAGGTCGCTAAGTGACCTGCGCGTCCAATATAACAATGCATTCAGGGCGCTGTTGCGGTTGCCTCGCTGGTGCAGCGCGTCCGGGATGTTCGCGGATGCGCGCGTGGACGGATTTCCGGCCATCATGCGAGGGCGCTGCGCGGTCGCGCTACGGCGCCTGCGGGACAGCCGCAACAGTCTCCTAGAAGTTATAGCTGACAGGCTCGACAGTCAGCTTATCGTGCACTGGACCAGGGCGCACTCATTGGTAGCTGCGTACACATGAGTATGTAGCAGCCGATGAGTGTACCCTGGCTCCTGCCAAAATAGAAATACAATAATAATAAGGTGTCCGGAACTCTTAGCAATAGCCCAGTATTATATTCCACCCAAATTTATGCCATAGACCAGGACTCTTTCCACTTTTCTATAATAGCTCCCAATGCCTGCTGAAACCGGTTTACGGGTATCTATTTATGTACCCGTGAATGGGTTCCAGCAGGCGTTCTATATGACATCAAAACTCTCCAAACGGCCTCTACGTGTTGGATCTATATCCCCACGCACGCCTTATAAATGACCGGGCCTGAAAACCCGAGAGTTTGTAACGGAGATACAAATAATAATATAAATAATTTAAGTTTAGTTGCTTAAAATAGTATTAAGTACTAACATGTATGGACCATTATGAAGTCTGAAATAAACGAAATTTTTTTTATTTATTTTTTTTATTTTTTAAGGCATTTATTTCTCTCCAGGGATTCATTATTTCCACACTGTGTTTAGCACAAATATGGAAGTTTTTTTTTTTTTTTTATAAACTGATTGGCGATTGGCCCTAGTCACACCTGATGGAAAGTGAAGACAGGTCCTAAGATCGAGCTTACCGATGGAGTTAAAATGTAGTTACAATAGAAATATGAGACGTCAAAAGTTCGCAGCACATTTGTGTGTGCTTATTTGAGCGTTTAAACAGAAACCAGAGTCGACACAACTTTGCGTCAACTCGACACAACTTTTCATTAACTCGACAACTGTAACCTAATCAGCTTCTGAAATTGTTCTAAAATTCCCCTTCCCAAAGGAAAATTTCCAATGATAGCGAATTCCAAAGTTAGAAAGTAAAGTACCCAGGAGAACTTTTTGCGGGACCGAAATAAGCATTACGAAGTTGAGAGTTATTATATTCCGATATTTGATTTCGTATTTGAACATGAGCCACATTAATGTGATTTAAATTTAAATTGAAAATTGATTCGTAACTTTGTGCCGAATTCGTTCGTATAAACGAGATGCTTCTTTGTTAAGTTTAGTTGCCTCCATATTCAATCTTGACCGTATTTTTAACTAAGAGCATAATTTCGATGGATTTTTTAGTTCAATATGATGACATTATTAAATAAAAAATCTAAAATGATCTTCTTCTTCCTCGCGTTATCCCAGCATTTTGCAACGCCGCGGCTCATGGGAACCTGGGATCCCCTTCCTGGGATCCCGAAAATTGACGTAGGCACTAGTTTATACGAAAGCGACTGCCATTTGACCTTCCAATCCAGAGGGGAAATTGGGCCTTATTGGGATTAGACAGGTTTCCCCACGATGTTTTCCTTCACCGAAAAGGAACTGGTAAATATCAAATGATATTTCGTACGTATGTTGTACATGTGATGATTTAAAATATTTAAATACGTAACTTGTACCTAAATAACTTTCTAATAACATACAATATCAGTCGTCGGCGGTCGGCCATACGTCAATAATGGTTGCTCCTCAGTAAAACAAAATTCGATAATTAAAATGGTACAAATAGACAGTAGTGCAGTGAAAACCCTACTCATAGACCTCATACTACCACTCGAGCAAAAGTGAGTGATTTAAGTACTATGTAACAAAATGCGCAAAGAAATATGTAACAAAATGCGCAAAATAAAATCTGCTGTAATGATAAAAATAAACTCGAGAGCTCAACTAAGGACGCGAAACGCGGTAAACAATATTGCAACGTCTACCGACGCCTGCCCATCCACACTATCTGGCTGTCCCCGCCGCAGTGTATTGCTCGGCGCCGCGGAAACAGCGCGCCTCCGCCGTGCGCATTGAAAGAGAAGCTCGCAACGATGACGAAGCAACCGTCGCAATTCAAACGCTTACCAGCTAAACGGTCGTAACTTGCGGAATGCCCACAGACTCCTGGGTGTTAAGCATAGGTTAGCCAAGTCAGTGAAACTAACCCACGTGATGGGGCCGACTGTGTACAACCGACTGCCGAGTCATGTCACAAATGCGTCGTCATTAACGAGCTTTAAAATGCACCTGAAACGATGGCTTATCGAGCACACTTTTTATAGCTTTAATGAGTTTATGGAGTACGAAATAAGTTCCTAAACAGATTTAAATTATTTTAATTTTTATATTATTATGTAAAATGTTACATTAGCTACAACAGAAATCATATTTTGTAAATAATTTATAATATTGTGACATGTAATACGAACTATAATAAATAAATATATTATGCGTATGAGTATGACTAAACAAGAGCTCTCGCAAATACCGACCACCGAAAAATGTGTTTCAAACGAAAACAATTTAAGTAAATACTAAATACTGACAACGGGGTTGTTAACCTGCAGAATAAATACAACGTAAACGACACAACTGACAACGACCGGTTAGCGCTCAAAACAACTTCCCCACCTGCGCAAACAGCTGATCAAGAATTTAAGTAAATACTGACAACGGGGTTGTTAACCTGCAGAATAAATACAACGACATACAAATCAATATTGTAAACGACACAACTGACAACGACCGGTTAGCGCTCAAAACAACTTCCCCGCCTGCGCAAACAGCTGATCAAGAATTTAAGTAAATACTGACAACGGGGTTGTTAACCTGCAGAATAAACACGACGACATACAAAACAATATTGTAAACGACACAACTGACAAAGACCAGTTAGCGCTCAAAACAACTTCCCCGCCTGCGCAGCGCAGACAGCTGATCAAGAATTGGAGACTGTAACCTGTAGACGACGCAATAAACTGGACCTGAAATGAATAACCTGAAACATAAAACTTAGTAATTAATATATATTTTAGTTTAATATTATAAAAAACCGGCCAAGTGCGAGTCGGACTCGCGTTCCAAGGGTTCCGTACATTACACAATTTAAACAATGTATTTTTTATGTAAAACGTGAGTGAAATGTCTTTAAAAAACCCGTAGGGGTCGGATCAAAAACTAAGTGATTAAGCCCGACTCACGCTTGCACTGCACATTTCTAATAGGTTTTCCTGTAATTTATAGGTAAAGATCTATTTTGTGTATTTTTTTCAAAATTTTTGATTGAGTAGTTTCGGAGATAATGGTCAGTTTTTGCCTATTTTCTTGAATAACTTCTAAATTGTTTATCCAAAAATTATAAAAAATATATATTTGAGATTCTCACAATGAGCTCTTTCATTTGATATGTAACACGATATAATTTGAAAAACTTTATTTTTAATTTTCACATTTACCCCCCAAAAGTGGCCCCCATGTTTAAAATTCATTTGTTTACATTACATGTTCGTCTTTGGGTCACAAACTTATATATGTATACCAAATTTCAACTAAATTGGTTAAGTAGTTTCGGAGAAAATAGGCTGTGACAGACGGATAGACAGACCGACGCACGAGTAATCCTATAAGTACCTCACCCGTACCTCAGAAGGAAGAAACGGAACCCTAAAATAATGTAGGTACCTTACCACTGTTGTTTCCTATGTGTTAATAAAGTATGCGCGAAAGCATGCATATGTGTGCAACGAGCCTCGGCTATCGACCAGTCATGAGTCAGTTCCCTAATACGCCTCCGAGCGATACACGCATGTCCATGCGCTCTAACACTTACCTCAAAAAGTATCCCTAGTTGTTCTTATTTCGCTCCTCTCCAGTACGGAACTCCAGTTACGCGACCAAGTTGATGTAACTGTGCCTAACTGAAAGAACACTGGCCACAAAGCAACCAGATACCTACTGTAAACATATGTAACTACTACTCAGGTAGACTCAGCTAGGTACCTGGGCTTCGTAATAGATTCAGGGCTGACATGGTCGTCACACATTGACTATGAAAATGAAATGAAATGAAAATGAAAATGAAAATTGTTTTATTTCCTTGTAAGCTTAGTCTACAAATTGCCATCAGTGGTTGGGACTTCCTTTTAGGTGAATGTACCTGTATCAGGATGCCCCGCTCGTCTATAAATATAACAGTCTTTTTTATTTAGGAAATATTGTTGGTATACATGATGATGATGTTATTTATAAACTACTTATAATTTTAACTTATAGTTTAGGTATTTATGGTATTAATTAATGTTCTAGCCTAATTAAATTACTTACTTAAATACTGTGCTTGTGATGAAGGACATATTTATGTATGTATGTGTGTGTGTGTGTGTGTGTGTGTGTGTGCGAGTGCACGCGTGTGTGGATTTGCGTATGTGTTCAGCCAATATATTTATGTATAGTTAATATTTTATGCGGTACAATAATGACTGTATCATCATAACTTAGTTGTTTCAGCCATTTAGTGAGTTCTATCTTACACTTATACAACAGTAATGGATAGATATATTTATATTGTTGTACATGTATGCCGATTGTGCTTTATATTGCCTTTTGGCAAACATAGATTTATAGCATGATAGGGGGGTAACATTGTTTTTACGTCGACGGGTTTCAATTGTAGGGTCAAAATCTAGGGTTTTGTGTAGCCTGAGTGTTGCACTCAAAACATACAGCTTCCTGATTGTTAATTGGTCACTAATTTCATATAGTTTTTTTGTAGGAAACCAGTATGGTTTTGAGTACATCACCTTGAGCAGGCAACGTTGCCCTCTCTCCACCTCTAAAAATGTTGTTTTGGCAGCGCCACCCCAGACAGTAATACAGTAACTCATGACAGGTTGTGCCAATGTAATATAAAGTTGATTCAGTAGTTCCTTAGTAGTAATATATCTAAACATCTTGAAAATCCAGTTAAGTTTTCTTATTCTATTGTTTACATTTTCCAGTTGCATGTGCCATGAGAGGCGTTGGTCAAGTAGTTTTTATTATAAACCTTCTTTATTCCTTAAGTAAACTTAGTCTATTTGTTACATATTGTTATATTTGTTATATTTTTTTTATAATACTTTCATAAACAGTTGTTATTAAAGTTTGTTGAAGATAATAGTTGTTTTTTATTTTATTTAAGGCCCCTTTCGGGTAAAGGTCACCTCCAACTTTATCCAGCAACTTCGGTCTTTGGCTGTCTCCATCCAGCTTTTACCGGCCACTTTCGATATTTCGTCTGCCCACCGTTCTTTTGGTCTTCCTGCTTCCCTTTTGCCTACTGGGCCTTTCCAAGTTGTAGCTTTTATTGTCCACCTATTGTCTGTGTAGCGGGCTATGTGGCCTGCCCATTTCCATTTTAGGCGTTTGGCATATTGTAGAGCGTCTATAATATTCGTTTTTTTTCTAATATCAGTGTTTCTTTTTCTGTCTCTTAGTTTGATGTTTAGGATACTCCTCTCCATAGCTCGTTGACAAATTTGAATTTTATTTTTTGTTTCTTTGTTGTATACCCACGTTTGACTTGCGTAGGTGAGGCAGGGTAGAAGACATGAGTCCATTACTTTCTTTTTAATTTTAAGAGGGAGGTTTGATTTTAATACTTCCTTGTAGGACCAAAATTTGTTCCATGAGTGTTTAATTCTTCGGTTTATTTCATCTATGTTTCTTGACTTTTTGAAAGATATCAGCTTTCCCAGGTATATATACTGGTCTTCATAGTCAAGTTGTGTTCCGTCTATTACAATAGGTGTGTTTATACTGTTAGTGAGAATTTTTGTTTTTGAAGCATTTAATCTTAGTCCGATTTTGTTGCTAAGAGTGCTCAATTCTTGTATCATATCCTTCAGTTGTTTTGACGTTTCTGAGAAGATAGCAATATCGTCTGCAAAGCGTAGATTACTAAGAAACTGGCCATTGATGTAGATACCTTTTTTATTCCAGTTTAGGTCTTTCATAGTGTCTTGGAGGACCGCGATGAACAGTCTAGGTGACAAGGGGTCGCCCTGCTTTACCCCTCTGCATATTTTTATCTCTGGGCCCAATCTGTCTAACTTCACTCTGCTCCTGCTGTTACAATATATGTTTTTTATTATATCTATGTATTGTTTGGGTATGTTCTGTTGTTCTAATGCCTTCCATATGCTTTCATGGGTTATTGAGTCGAAAGCCTTGGTATAATCAATAAATGCAACGTATAATGGTTTTTTTTAACTCTTGGAATTTTTCTATAATTTGTTGTGTTGTATGGATGTGATCAATTGTGCTGTAATTTTTTCGAAAACCTGCTTGCTCGATGGGCTGGTGTTCTTCGATTTTGGCCTCTAATCTTTTTTCTATGCATGATGCGAACAGTTTGTAAAGTGTGGGCAGTAGGCTGATTGGACGGTAGTTGCTCACATCCTTCGGGTCCCCTTTTTTATATAGCAGGATTATTCTTGACTCTGTCCAGGTAGATGGTATTTTTTTGTCCCGCAATATTTTGTTAAATAGTAGAGCCAGTGGAGTTGCTAAGAGAAATTTCCCTATTTTTATAGCTTCATTTGGGATGTTATCTTGTCCTGGACTTCTGTCATTTTTCAAGTTGTTGATTTTTCTAATTATTTCCTCTTCATTGAAAGGATTAATTGAGCCCGAGGGTGCACATGTAGAAGGCAAGTAAGGTCAAGTAGTACACCTAGATATTTAGTAAATTTTACTTTTTCCAGTTCGATGCATTCACAGGGGCAAGGATCATCCTGGGTACACATGTGTATCTTTAGTTTTAAGTTAACATTAGGTTGCGAACAGTCATATTTACTAAAACAAATATAATTAGTTTTGCTGGCATTTAATGTAAGGAGGTTATTTCTAAGCCATACAGCCACTCTTCGGAGGCCAGATTCTGCACTTCTGAACACTGACTCCCAGGATTCTCCATCGAACACTATAGCTGTGTCATCAGCATAAGAGCCGATGTGCCCACGTTGCAGTTTGAGATTCGTCAAGTCATTGATATATATAAGAAACAACGTGAGCCCCAGAACGCTTCCCTGGGGGACACCATAAGTTATATCTGTTTCGTTACTTATGTAGTCTCCTATTTTCACTCTTTGCGTACGCCCCTGCAAGTAGTCACTCAGCAATTGGAGAGGCAGACCCCTTATGCCAATTCGTTCCATTTTTTGTGTAAGAGTGGAGAGAGAGACCGTATCAAACGCCTTTTTTAGATCTTAAAATATAGTGAGGCATTTCTTACCTTTATTAATTTTGTCGGTAACTAAGGATGTTAGGGATAGTATAGCATCTTCTGTGGATCTGGACTGCCGAAAACCAAATTGGTTTTCGGAAAGTATATTAAATTTATTAAGGTATGATACAAGACGATTATTTATTAATTTTTCTCAGTCAACACGGAAATAAGTCGATAATTGCTTACATCATCTCTCTCTCCACTCTTATACACCGGTGTCACAATCGATTGTTTCAGTGGGGCGGGGAATACTCCTGTGGTAAGTGTAGAGGGAGAGGACCAATAGAGAGTACTCTCTCCAGGCGGGTGTTATGCCTGGGGACCGAAGTCCACTGAGAGTTAGTCAGAAGGAGTATATATAGTCAGTGACATTTTGAAACTTCGTAAGCGCGATGTAGGTTTCTAGATAATTGCGTTCTAGCTCCCTAACGCCATCTGTTAGATGACGTCGACAGTGGCAGCTAGTGGGGACGCCACATCAGCCCCCCTTTGAGCGGAGGGGTCAGCGACGACGTATGAAGCGTGCAGCGAAACCAGGTGTGTGCTCGAGCCAGTGTGGCGAGCGAAGATGCTCAGAGTCACAGGCGAGCAGAGCTGCTCAGAGCCAGTGTGACGAGCGCAGTTGCTCAGAGCCAGAGCGGCGAGCGGAGAGAGAGAGAGTGAGAGAAGTTGAGTGCCAGGCATGAATATTTACGAGATATTTACAGGATATAATACATATGTACAGAACTGTACAGAGGCATGCAAGGTGGCACACAGAGAGGAAACTGTTTTTGCTGCGAGGCGGCGTCATCAGGATCTTGAGGTCTTCATAGCTGTCCAATGTCGGAAGGTCACCAATGTGGTAAGTGTAGAGAGAGAGGACCAATAGAGAGTACTCTCTCCAGGCGGGTGTTATGCCTGGGGACCGAAGTCCACTGAGAGTTAGTCAGAAGGAGTATATATAGTCAGTGACATTTTGAAACTTCGTAAGCGCGATGTAGGTTTCTAGATAATTGCGTTCTAGCTCCCTAACGCCATCTGTTAGATGACGTCGACAGTGGCAGCTAGTGGGGACGCCACACTCCTCTTGCAAAGCAAAGGTTTGCTAGGTGGCTAATTACAGGGGCTACAACCGTGCAGGCGTGCTTCAGAAATTTAGTTGGTATGTTATCCCATCCAGGGGCGCTATCGGCTCTGAGACCCATGATAATACAGTGTATTTCCTGGGGGTCAGTGTTCAGGAAAACAAGTGAGGAGGAGATACAGTCGGGCAAGTTGTTTCCGGCATGAGCATTTACATATCGATTATTTGAAGTACTTAGGATTTCTTCGGCCAGTGTTTTGCCAACGCCAGCAAAATAATTATTTACATAGTTAACAGAGGAAGTTGGAGATTGTTTAGTTTTTAGTAGGTCAGTATTTTTTGTTTTGTCAGATTTGTAGTGAGTTATCCTTTTTATTGTCTGCCAGAGCATTTTAGAGTTTTAGATGATTTAGCCAGCTGTTCTTTATCATATTTGCGCCAGATTTTTTTTATTAGATCATTACAATAATTGCGGTATCGTTTGTAGGTGATTTTGAGAACTTCATTATGAGGTTCCCGTCGCGATTTGAGTTGTAGTTTGTTACGGTTCCTAATGCAGCGCAACATACCAGGGGTCATCCAAGGTTTTATTATTCGGTTTTCAAGGTTTCAAGGTTTTCAAAAATGATATTGTGGTTTCTAATATCATTTTTTCTAAACTGAATAATTTGCGCGAGATACGCTTCCAAAGTGGTAAAATATGTCCCCCCCCCCCTGTAACTTGTACAATAAGAGAATCATAAAACTAAAAAAAATATATGATGTACATTACCATGCAAACTTCCACCGAAAATTGGTTTGAACGAGATCTAGTAACGAGGACAGCTGCTCAGAATTATAACATTATAGAATATTAAAACTAACTAAAAATAGGTGCCTTTTGATTTTGCAGGTCAGCAACTTTTCAATTATCCCTCAGTCGTTCGCTCCTTTTCCTTCAGGAAAACTTAATTATTATCCAAAACTGCAAATACAATGTCAATAGCCAACCTAAAACTTAGAAAGCCGAGTTGCAAAATAGTACCTATTTCAAATTGTTTACTTTGTTCTTCGACTTTATAATTTTATTGTAGTCTTAAACGAACTTTAACGGAACAATTTAATTGCTTGGCAACAAATCTTACTTAGGGGCCCACTGACTATCAGTCCGCCGGACGATATCGGCCTGTCAGTTGTTGGGAACTGTCAAATTTTTGTTCTAACTGACAGGCCGATATCGTCCGGCGGACTGATAGTCAGTGGGCCCCTTATTGGAATGTACCAATTACGAAATGTCAGATAATTTCTCCACTAAATTATTATTAAACACCAGCGCTTATATTTCTGTTAAATCATTAAAGACTTTTGAAGCCATGTCATGTTTCCATCGTGAAAAGATTTTGTGTGAACCAGAGACCACATGGTTACTAGATGCAGCATTTAATACGCCATAACGAAGGTGTATACGAGTTTCCAGCTTATTATCTCTCATTCCGAGGTTGACCCCCTTTTTAGGCTTAATATGACTGGCCCATTTAAATGTAATGAAGTGTACGAGGAAGGAGGTGTACGTATCTACCGACCTCTTTTATAGCCATCCCATCTATATCAATCTATATCCCATTTGTTACCAACGTCAAATCTATTTGTAAACATCACTGTGTCAGAGATTCATAATTTTTTATGGAAGTAATTATAATTATGTAAACACTTCATAATTATAAGAACACATGATATTTCGATGGTCCTATGCATAAAAAGGACAAGGAATTATTCCAGTGAATAAAATATATGGGCGAGTGTTATGATCTGTGTCTAAAATTGTCTAAAAATTCATAATGAATCCTAGAATACCAAAATTAAGAAGTGTGAGAGTGCGAGTCTTAATTGTAATGTTGTTTCTCGTTGTGTATGTTTTGGCTACGTATATTATCGCCGAAAAGTATTTCTTTATCAAACGCAAAGGCAACACAATTGCACCTAAAGTGGAGTTAGAATATGTTGTTGTACATCTGGATTTGAAAGGAGCTCCTCCAAAGTTGTCGTATCTGGAGTCCCTGCTACCGATGCTGAAGAAACATGGCGTCAATGGTCTCCTTATTGAGTACGAGGACACGTTTCCCTACGAAGGACTTGTGGAAATATTGAGGGGGTGGAATAGTTACAAAAAGAAAGAGGTTAGTTAAAAAAAAAGTATACGCAAGGGTCTTCATATTGGGTCGCATAATAATTTATTGTCCTAATTCATATAACTCATTTCGCATAATTGTTATTGTGCTGAAACTATTAACATTTCTAAAAAAAAAGTAACCTAACCTAACCTACCCTATTCTACACAAAACAACATACCTAATGCAAATTATTTTCGAAAATACTTCCTGATTTAGCTGGAAAAAATATATGCGAAAAGAGTTTTATGCGTAACAATACATTAGGACAATCAATTATTATGGGACGAGAAGATATTCACCGGATATTTCCGTTTGTAAATATTGCATGACTTAAAATTTAGTATACTTTTCTTGATTTGGAAACTTACACATTTCATTTAAAACTGTTTTTTCCAGCTGTATGCATACCTCACCGCCGCAGTATCATTTGGTTTCGAGATAATCCCCCTGATCCAAACATTCGGGCACATGGAATTCGCTCTAAAGTATCAGGAATTCTTCTTTTTAAGAGAAGCTCCTGAATTCCCCGAATCTATCTGTCCTAGTGCTTTGGAGAGCCAGCATTTACTAGAAGAAATTATTAATCAGGTAAGGGAATTGTATGGCTTACCGTCTAACTTACGCGGCGTCTTACGTAAGCGAACAACTCGCGAACGCGAAGCGAAGCGGCGCGGCGCGGCGGGGCGGGCCCACGGCGGGCGTTCGCGTTCGCAACGAGATCGCCCACGTAGGACACTTCTATAGGTAGATGTTTTCTATGGGAGAGCCAGATTTATTCGCGACTCGTCGGTCGTCGCGTCGGCCCCATACCTAGTAAAAGTTGCTCAGTATGACCTACTTACTATAAAACTATTCACATCACATCGCAAATTATTGCCGGGAGTTAAAATTAACGCCTTGTATTTTGAAACTATAATGGTTCTGTTTCTGAAATAATGGCTGCGGAACTCTAAAAAGGAAAAATTGTTTGACTTGTATGAAAGATAAATAAATAAGTTTTAGGCAAAAAAACAATTTTTGGTACAAGCTTTTATCGCTGACTGTACTTTTCTTTCTACAGGCAACTAATACTCATCGAGACAATTCTAAAATACCCAAGCACAATAAGGTTGCGTTGTTTTATCACAGAGTTCCCATGGCCACCTCCTGTCTCCATCATCAAATCAGCTCGATGGTACCATAATATTGCACTGTCACCCGACTTACATAATAATGTATGCATATTTTCAGCTTCATCGGAAACCGGGAAGTGTTGACCCGTACAAACATAGTTACATATTACATACATACTTACTTACATAGGTACATTGCAAGTTAATAAAAAGCTTGTAATAAAGTTCAGACTGTAGAATAGAATAATTGAAATTTTTATTACAGATCATAAGTTTTCACCAAAAGATAGCTCCTTTGAAATACATCCATTTAGGTTGCAATGAAGTTTACCATATCAACAAATGTAATCGATGTCGGCGACGGAATTCTACAGATGCGTAAGTTATTCTACAGATGCGTAAGTTATTCGCTAACCCATTATTATTATGAAAATATCAGTTAAGACGAAAGGGGACGGCCGTTTCTTCATACAAACGTAGTCCATTTTCCTCTTTGAATATTGACATTATGGAAAATATTTTTACATAATTTGATGTGTATTTACCATAGCTATGCCCCTACGTTTGTTTTATTTTTTATTTTTTGATTATTGTTAAAATTTGGTGCGAAAAACAGGTTTTACACAAAATTTTAATTGCTTCTCTTATAAAAATTTAAAAAAAACCTATACGTAGGGGCATAGCTGCGGTTGATAACAAATTCTGTCAAAATATTTTCAATACTGTTAATATCCAGAAAGGAAAATGAGGACACAAAAGGCGATTTTGCGCGACTTCTCCACTTTAGTTTTAGGTGCTGGGTGTGGGTTCGGAACGCGTAGTTTTTGAACAATGGTACCCGCTTTTTAGATCGCAATACGGTTTCCATAAATGTTATTAGCAATTTTTGGGATTTTCTCTAGTGACTTCATTGATTTGAATCAAATTTTTTGACTTTCGCTCGATAGAAAAAAATCACGAACGTACGTCTAAAACGCACTTTAATTTTTTTTAACAATATAAATTGAACATTAATTAAACATTCATCCCGCTCACGCTTACGCTCAGTGACGGTGAGAGAAGAACAGGCACCTATGGGCCTTCTATGAACAGTACCCTACCTGAAAATAAAAATGTTATTTGCCACACTTTGTATTTCACTTAAGGAAGTAACTATTTCATGTTTATTGTCTTCCAGAGAACTGTTAACTGAGCACGTCAATTTCCTTATCGAGACTGTCCACCTCCTTAGTCCAAACACCACCGTTCTCATCTGGGACGACATGTACAGAGATGTCAAGCCTATGGATTGCAGCAACCTCATCTTAACCGACACCGAAGTTGTACACTGGGACTACACTACAAAACCCCATGAAGATGTGCACATTAATATGTACAAGTATAACAGGATGTTTGATAATCTGTGGATAGCGACGGCTTTTAAAGGAGCTGATGGAAGGGAAAGGATACTTCCTGATCTTAAAACGCGATTCTATAACCATCTCCAGTGGCTCAACTTTATATTTGATTATGGCACTCTGAAGAAATTGTATAAAATTAAAGGCATCATACTCACAGGCTGGTCAAGATATGACCATAATGCGCCATTGTGTGAAATTCTTCCAGCTTCAATACCGAGTTTAATTATTAATTTGATCCTTGTTCAAAAGTATACAAGTGGAATTGTTGTTGAAAACATGAAAGACTTGGATGTTTTCATTGATAAACACATAAAAAATAATTTAGACTCTAGCCTTCTATGTCAGAATCGTACCGAGAGTTTTTTGAATACATTTGATTCAAAAACGTGTCATTATGAGGAATCTGATCTTTATACTACACTTCAACTTCTTAATAATGCTTACAAATACTTTGTTTTAAAAAATAATGCCTCCAGTGATGAAGAATGGAGGATAGAATATGAATACGTTGGTGGGGTTCAAACTCAAGTGGAAACGTGTGGAAGAATTTTTTACGAACTTATGACTATTGAAAAAGTAATTATTGGATTACTGTCAGATTATTTTGAGAATGATGTCATAATAGAATATGTTCAGACAAAAATACGTCGTTTGCAGGAAAACATTAAAAGGATTGTTCCAATTTTGGCATTATAAGAATTCAACGTCCACAACTAGTCTTACTAGTATTCATTCATATCCAGAATAAATCACCTACATACATAATATTCACTGCAATTTTATTTGACAATGCTAATACAAGTGGCTCTGTGAGCTGTAGACCTCGATTTAATATATACGCTAGATGACGCAAATACCACGATTTGTATTGAAACCAAGCGTGCCGACTTTTTCATACAAAATTTACGCATAATATAATTTTAAAATTACTTATCTGTGATAGGAAATAATTATGTTCTTGCCTTTGGGTGCTCGCAATTTTTGGGCTGTTGCAGTTAATTATCATGCAACGAAGCATTTTTTAAGTTTTCACGGACGTCCGTCTGCAACAACCGGCGGCGTGGACTGTAAAGAGCGACGGTCAACCTCGACAATTGGTCGGGGTTCGGACACGCGAAGTAGATGCATTTGCGTTTTCTATGGTATATCTAAATAGATACACAGAAATCTGTGTAGAAAACATAAGTGAACAACAACAAGTTCGTTGAGTCGTCATCACAGTGACCCCACAATGGTCTTAAGGGCCATAGACGCTATTGGCGCTTAAGTCCTTTATGCCAATTTCAGCATTATAAATCCAAAAACTAGATCACCAAATAAATCTATTTAATCATAGAATCTGGTTACAAAATTTCACGAGAATCGGTTAAGAACTGCGAGTATTTGGACCTGTAGAGGAGAACATCTGAACATACGATACGAAAGCACAATGCCCGAGTTAAAACTGGACTCACTAACGCTACGGTCAAAAGATGATTAAGAGCTATAAAATATTATTTGTCTAAGCTAGGTTTGGCTCTATGCACGTACCATCGCCCACACTGTTAACTGTACATCGGTGTGTCGCTGATTGTACATTTTTTAGGGTGCCGTACCCAAAGGGTAAAAACGGGAGCCTATTACTAAGTTTAGAGTTTTAGTTTTAGACTTGTCGGTGCAAGTCGAATACTAAAACTTTACAAAAGTAGACCATCATTCCAGTCGCTAGACTGGAAAGCTTACTGGAATGATTGTATTCTAGTAGCGTTCCAGCGCTGGATTCGATCACTGGACTGGAATACCACTGGAAGAGATGTGAACCGGGCATAAGGCTAGGCAGAGACAGTGAATTTTTTCATAGAAGCTGCCCTTGATTAAAAATTGTAAAAATTATATTTAAAAACTATATCTTTTTCTTTAGCCTCTTATATAGTTTCATGATTAGTGCCGTTACGATAAACAAATTAAAAAAAATACCACAGTATCATGAAATATGTCACTGTGAAGCCAAACTAGGATCAAAAACACCCAACGTCACCCACGTTGGGTGTTTTTGATCCTAGTTTGGCTAAATAGAAGCAACTTTTTCTACATCCTCTTTTTCTAAAGTCGGCAAGGCACCATTCTTACAAGCAGATTGCTATTGGGTTTTCATCTCTATTCCCCAGTCATACAGTCGTTGCAAATGTTTTTTATGATTAGTAAAATATTAATTTACTTACTGAAGCCATATGCGACTTAGTCACAGAAATGTAATTACAAGATTGTTTGTTGGGCAATACTGAATAACAAAATGGACTTCCCGGTTTCATTTTATTTCATTTATTTATTTGCCATGCATTGTATGTTTACATCAGATGGTACAGTTTTATATTTATAAGAGCTGTTTCCCACTGACGTCCAGTTTTTTGCGGGTACGGTTTTCTGCAGGATCCAGTTTTCTGTAGTATGTGCAGTATCCCGCAAACAGAATGTTCGTGTGAACGTTACTATAAATAAATAAATAAATAATTTCTTTATTCAGGCACGATGTTCAAAATTTATTAGTTAAAAGCAAGGTTATTTATACTAAAACTATTTTTATTACACACTACCTTAATTTAATTTTAAATATATCCCCTGAATGGGGGTCTATAAGTGCAGACATCCAATGTCTTTGTAAAAGACTATCTGGCCTGTCCGCTAACATATTTAGTATGCTGTTGGCACTACCCTGTAATCTGTATTCTGCTTCTGATGGACATGATCTTACTATAATTATTAGCATGTACACTACTAAAACGGGATCCTGCAGAAAACTGTATCCCGCAAGAAACTGGACGTCAGTGAGAAAAAGAGCTCTTACGTGGTTTTGTCTCTAGTCTATACATACAGTTTTACCAGATACGTGTAATATCCAGCAGCATACCCTACTTTAAAATATACCTAATATTAACAATAATAAAACTAGCATGCGATGTTTTTTGTCTTACATTACTAAAGTACCTATCGTTAAGGCTATATAGAATTACGGACACAACTCAATAAATTCTTATGGTTCCGTACCCAAAGGGTAAAAACGGGACCCTATTACTAAGACTCCTCTGTCCGTCTGTCACCAGGCTGTAATCTCATGAACCGTGATAGCTAGACAGTTGAAATTTTCACAGATGATGTATCTGTTGCCGCTATAACAACAAAATAAATACTAAAAAGTACGGAACCCTCAGTTGTTGTTTGGCCTCAGTAGTCTGGTGCTAATATTGATACCGAGCAAGCGAAAGATTCCAAAATTGAATCACAAGTGGTTCTAAAAGTGGAATCTTGAGCGTTGCGAGGATTTAAAGGCACGAGGGTTAAACAAATTTTGCCACCGAGTAAAATACAAAAAAATTCACCACACCAACTCAAGGAAACTACTGGCTGTAAAATATCATACAAAATCACTCAAACAAATTAATTCGAAATGAATGTTATGAGGTAAATATGTATCATTCAAGATCATCATTTAAGTCAATTCTACCAGCCGACATAAGGAAACCACTCAACATTTGCATTTGATTAGGTACTTTGCCACACATGTGGATAAAATGCAACTTTCCCATCAATTTTTGAACAATCAAAAGAGCCTTTACCAGTTGGTGTGGTGAAAACCGTTTCACTACTAAACTTAGATTTTTTTTTTATACTACGTCGGTGGCAAACAAGCATACGGCCCGCCTGATGTTAAGCAGTCTCCGTAGCCTATGTACGCCTGCAACTCCAAAGGAGTTACATGCGCGTTGCCGACCCTAACACTCCTCTCCCTCGTTGAGCTCTGGCAACCTTACTCACCGGCAGGAACACAACACTATGAGTAGGGTCTAGTGTTATTTGGCTGCGGTTTTTAAATACTTGCCTTTAACGTTGCTTGCTTGTTGCCTGACTTCACTGTCGTACGTACGTGCCGGAGGGCCAACCGCGAACCACGTTGGACGTGTTGCCTCCCTGTCGCACTTCTAAATTCGTACGTCAGTGTGACAGGAAGGCAGCACGTGGAACGTGGTACGCGGTAGGCCCTCTTGACATTTTATTAAACGAATGAATTCGCTGTTGTATGCTCTGCGTCTTAGCCGCATTTCTTTTAAGCTCTGTAAACAGAAGCAGTATTTCTAGATATCGACAGTTAGTAAGTAGGTGAAGCACCGTTATTTATATTTTTGTGCTCATGCAAATAAGTGAAATTACTTATTTAATATGATTTTCCATAATCTACTTTTCCCACCGTGGAATATTTAAATGTAGTAGTGTACGAGGTAGGAGGTATACCTACTCGTTATCTATCGACCTGTTTTATAGTAACATAATGTCAGCTGTTACAATTCTGGATGACAAACGTTAAACCTTTTATTTGTAAACATCAATGTGTCAGTGATTCAATAAATTTTTATGGAAGTAATTACAATTATGAAAACATTTCATAAGAAAACACATGATTTTTCGATGGTCCTATGTATAAAAAGGACAAGCAATTATTCCAGTGAATAAATTAAGCGCGTGTTATGATCTTGTTCTAAATTGTGTATAATTCATAATGCCTTTTAGAATACCAAAATTAAGAAGTGTGAGAGTGCGAGTCATAATTGTTATGTCGTTCCTCGTTGTGTATGTTTTGGCTACGTATATTATCGTCGAAAAGTATTTTTTTATCAAACGCAAAGGCAACACAAGTGCACCTAAAGTGGAGTTAGAATATGTTGTTGTACATCTGGATTTGAAAGGAGCTCCTCCAAAGTTGTCGTATCTGAATTCCCTGCTACCGATGCTGAAGAAACATGGCGTCAATGGTCTCCTTATTGAATACGAGGACATGTTTCCCTACGAAGGACCACTGGGAATGTTGAGGGGGCGGAATAGTTATAAAAAGAAAGAGGTCAGTTACAAATACAAAGTACAGTCACGCTCCGTGATTGTTCAGCAATATAGGGTTCTAGCTAAATTGGAAATTCCATAGCGTAAGTATTGAGCAACCAATTTATCTAGGACCTTAAATGGCTCTAGCATCACCGAGCGTGAATGTACAAAACAAAAATAAGTATAGGTACATTCTCGGAAACTTTCGTATTTATCATGCTACTTCAGTGCACCTCAGTACTTTTTGTACCTAGACTGACTGAAATAGCAAGACACGTCCTTATGTTTCCATGAAAATACTATGCTCTGTAAAGAAATGGCATGAGACGGAATGACCGCTTGATGAAAATATTGCATGACACAAAATTTAAACCCAGAAAGTTTGGTCCATACGTCCTTGAGAATATTAAAATTTGTTGCCATACAGCCTGGTCAAATCATTATTTGAGTTAGGATTTGTAGATTTTAAGTTTAATTTTATCCCTATAATGTCTTCTCGTCATTTGTACTTTTGAAACTTACACCATGTTTTCTATCTTCTAAAAATCCACTTGCTAGCTTTATTATTAGGGATAATTTACTTTTTATTTTAAAGAATTTCTCAAAAATATCTACACCCCTTATACTATCTTGATATTATGTAGATATATTTGTTAAATTGATTGTATATATAACTTGAACCTAACTGTCCTGAATACCCACAGACTTTTTAAAAATTACATTTTCGTGAATTAGAAACTTACTTATTCCATTTAAACCCGTTTTTTTAGCTGCATGCATACCTCACCGCCGCAGTATCATCTGGTTTCGAGATAATTCCTCTGGTCCAAACATTCGGGCACATGGAATTCGCCCTAAAACATCCTGAACTTGTTTTTTTAAGAGAAGCTCCTGATTTCGCTGACTCCATTTGTCCTAGTTCTTCGGACAGCCAGCATTTTCTTGAAGAAATGATAGGGCAGGTAAGGGAAGTGTACGCCGTACGGCATATCGCGTATATTCTGAGAAAATTGATTAGAACATTTTGAGATTGCCAATAGTGTCGCTTAGTAAATTTAAATAAGATTTAAATTTTGAATAGGTAATAATAATAAGGTACCTTCCTAAGTAATGGTATGAGAACTTAACTAGAAGCAACAAGCAACCACTGTTACATTATTAACCTTCTGGGTTAAATAATAGAGCTGTCTGTAGTAAGACTTCGTTAAAATGAAACCTTCAGTAACAAGTATATACTTACGTTTTCCATTATCGTTATGAATTATAGATATCTATATTTATATTTCTATGTTATAAACTTATGAATACAATAATTGAACTGCTGTTGGCTGTTTTTTTCATTGCTGGCAATATTTTGACAGATCAATGTATAGGTCATACTGAGCAACTTCCACTATGGAACCAACCCCGAAAACAAAAAATTATGTTTTCTATGGGGGAGCCAAATTATACTTCGCGATTTCGGGGTTGGTCCCATAGTGAAAGTTATTCACATTACAAAATATTGCCGGGAGTTAAAAAAACACCTTGTATTTTGAAACTATAACGGTTGTTTCTGCAATAATGGATGCGGAACCCTAAAAGGGAAAATATATTTGACTTTATAAATAAATAAATAAATATAAATAAATATTATAGGACATTCTTACACAGATTGACGAAGTCCCACGGTAAGCCCAAGGAGGCTTGTGTTATGGGTACTCAGACAACGATATACATAATATATAAATACTTAAATACATAGAAAACACCCATGACTCAGGAACAAATATCTGTGCTCATCACACAAATAAATGCCCGTACCGGGATTCGAACCCAGGACCATCGGCTTCACAGGCAGGGTCAATACCCACTAGGCCAGACCGGTCGTCAAACTTTAGAATGAAAACATTAGGGTCAAGACTGCGGAATTGAATAATGAAAAAAATGCTTTATTACAGATAATACGTTTTCACCGAAAGATAGCTCCTTTGAAATACATCCATGTAGGTTTTGATGAAGTTTACCATATTAACACATGTGATCTATGTCAGCAAAGAAATTTCACAAATGCGTAAGTTTTTCGCTAACCCATTAATTATGAAAATGTTATTTAATCGATGGTTATATTTAATCGATCGTTCTTTGAACAGAGCGTAGCAAGTGTATCCAAGTGGAAAAATTACAGTTTGCGTATATTCGTAATGAAATCTCTCATATCTTGACCATTTCTGAAATATCCAACTATGTAGCAATAAGTATCTGAGCCAATTTTCGCCTACCTTAAAGAAAAATGGTGATTGCTACACTTGTATTTCATTAAATGAAGTTTATTGTCTCCATCCTATTACTTCCAGAGAACTGTTAACTGAGCACGTCAAGTTCCTTATCGAGACTGTCCACATCCTTAGTCCAGACACCACCGTCCTCATCTGGGACGACATGTACAGAAATGTCAAGCCTATGGATTGCAGCAACCTCATCTTAACTGACACCGAAGTTGTACACTGGGACTATACTGCAAAACCCCATGAAGATGTGCACATCAATATGTACAAGTATGGCCGGATGTTCGATAATCTTTGGATAGCAACTGCATTTAAAGGAGCTGATGGAAGGAAAAGGATACTCCCTGATCTTAATATGAGATTTTACAACCACCTCCATTGGCTCAACTTTATATTTGATTATGGCACTCTGAAGCAATTGTATAAAATTAAAGGTATCATACTCACAGGCTGGTCAAGGTATGAGCATGAGGCGCCATTATGTGAAATTCTTCCAGCTTCCATACCGAGTTTAATTATTAATTTAATCCTTATTCAAAAGTATACAAGTGGAATTGTCGTTGAGAACATGAAAGATTTGGATGATTTCATTGATGAACATATAGAAAATAATTTAGACTCTAGCCTTCTATGTCAGAATCGCAGCCATCGTTATATGGGTACATTTGATTCAAAAACGTGTCATTACGAGGAATCTGATCTCTATACTACACTTCAACGTCTTAATAATAGCACATCATTCGCATATTCTATATTGGATGATTATGCTTACAAATACTTTGTTTTAAAAAAGAAAGCCGCCAATGATGAAGAATCAAGGATAGAATATGAGTACGTTGATGGAGTTCACTCTCAAATGGAAACGTGTGGAAGAATTTTTTACGAACTTATGACTATCGAAACAGAAATTATTGGATTACTTTCAGTGTATTTTGAGAATGATGTCATACTAGAATATGTTCGATCAAAAATACGTGGTATACAGGAAAACATTCAAGGATTGTTCCGATTTTGGGATTATAAGAACTCAACGTCCACTACTAGTCTTGCCAGTATTCATACCCAGAATAAATTACCTACATAATATTCAATTTGTATTTTTATTAAGCAATACTATTAAAAATGATCAAGAGCTGTAAAATATTAATTTTGCCTTATCTAGGTATGGCTATGTACTTTTGTTTTTGCGTAATTATTTTCTTGACTTTTTCGCCAACACGCGTCGAGCAACGCCGGCTTCCGAGTTCCGATACGTGCAAAGCAGTCGCACTTCTCACTCACTACATACAAAATCCAATCTGAAATACGACACAAATACATAGAAAATGACACACGTCAAACACAAATCTTGCACACCTCAATCTCGTTTTGTGTAAGGATGAGTGACACAACACGCACCGGGCTAGTTGTGTGGCATGCCTAGTTGAGCTTGTACTTCGGCAGAGGGGAAACAGTGCGAATGCCGACGTCCTTCCCGGTGTTGCTCGAAGCCGCCACGTCCAGAGACATGGTACTAATAATATTAGTACCATGTCTCTGGCCACGTCAATGAAGTAATAAGATGTCATCATCATCAACTACATGTCAAAAATTGCACGTAAACAACCCGTATAACCATGGAGACTATATAAAGGAGCCAAATCTCTATGTATGAAAAGTGTCCATCAAAAAACAGTAATTAGGCGGCGCCACCATACACCGAAATACTACCAAAAACAACCTACGTAATTTGGTCGGGTTATTTGTTGCCTTATATGTTTCATGTTATACTCATGTCCCAGAGCCTAACTAGCGCCACCGGAGAGATTAGGAACTATTATTTAAAGCTGAAAGCGGTCACTTTTGCAACAATTCTGCCATAAGAGATTGGCATCCTTTCTATACCATCCATACGTATAACGTATCAAGTCGTGGCGTGGAGGGCACGAAAGTACTGACTTCATTTCTTGATATTGACTTGTCAATGGCGGCGAGAAGGTTAAACCAGCCACCCACGATCATTTTTAAATTGATAGTTATTTACGGTCAATTAAAACAGAATGTTTGTTAATAAAGATTATTATGATCAAACCGATCGTTGGTGTCAGGAATAAAAAAAAATCTAAACATAAAAAACAACAAAAGTAATACGGTGAAATGAAACAAGCTAGATGTGTCTTTCGACATCAGCATTTATTGTTTTTATATAAAAGTATTTAAATACACTATTTCGGTCTAGGAAATTGCAAGCATTTTGTGACTTCTTCAGAAGCTTGCTAGACCTGTACATTTTCACTCGGATCCTAGTTCTTACATTATTGTTTTATTTGATTTTGAATATAGGTATAAGACTAGACATTTTTTTCAAAATGTACCTACTTCTTCTATAAGTAGGTAAATTTTACTTGTACAGGGGCCCGTTCGTCAAAAGCTTGTAGCTTGTAACACAAGTGGAAGTCCCTTTTTGACAGCTTTTATTAGAAAGGGACTTTCACTTGTATTACAAGCAGGGACCGGCCCGCTATCCCTTATCGGGGTTTTATAAGGGTATTGCATAAGGCTTAACTCAACATACCCTTTGCCAGACGAAACCCTTTGTTTTGCTTTTAAAAACCCTTATATAAAGCTACCACATTTGAGTAATCGGTAGCCCAAATACCCTTACAAAACCCTTATCATCCGCTCAGCAACACCTTGCATATTGCTTATAAGGGTTAGCCTTATAAAGGGCTTCACTTTTAGCATATAAGCGTGCTAATTTAAGTCGTCTACCTTGTTCATAAAGCACACATTACTTCGAATCCGAGCGATCGTCGGCGGCGACGGCGGCGTTCTTTGACTAGGCACGTATTTTCTTTCCTTTTCATACACTACCGTAGATATATACTAATCCTGCCTCTTTCACGCAAAGGGAAACCTTTATAAAAAGCGCTTAAAGATAAGGGTAACCCTTATTAAGGGCTAGCCTTATTTTTGGTTAGCTTTTCGGTAAGGGTTAGTCAAAGGTAGGGGTATGAATGGGCTTGCAGTTCAAAAGGGAAAGTCTTTCAATGTGTTAGCCGTGTTTAAGTGTCGCCCATTGAAAGGGTTTTATCGCGGAAAGGGTTGTCCGGTCCCTGATTACAAGTTACAAACTTTTGATAAACGGGCCCCAGGTGTTATAATGAACCATTAATAAACTGAGAACCTGGTGTCCAGGTGTTACGTTAATTACGTAATACTCAATAATTTAATAATAGTGAATTAAATACAATACCATCTTAAACTTTTTTTTACAATGAATATGATTAAATTTCATCAAAGGTGTCGCTTAACTTCAAACTCGGGTAAATCTATTCGACCCTCTCAGCAAATATCTACCCTATTACCTTTTCCTAATACCAAAATCGATTCATCCGAGTTTGAAGTTATGAGACTCAAATGGAAAACAGTTTTACATGAAACATGTTAGGTACTAAATAAAAGTATCGCTTTGAAAAAATTTAGTTAACATATTATCACAAACAAACTACTTGAACACAAGCACGGTCCAGGCATAATTAACCCCTTACTGCATGTAATAAAAAATATTTGTTTAAATTTAAACTTTAATGGCTGTTAATAGAGATTTTTTTTTTTATTTATTTATATTTTTTATTCATTAAATATATACAACAAACTTTTCACTATTTCTAATTATACATTTTAATTTAAGCCAGCATTTAAAGACATAGTGTGCAGTAACAGCCCAAAAAGACCGGGGCCTGTGCTAGGGCTAGTTACAATATATGTGACACAATTTTTAGAGAGCGATCGGATTTTGGATAAACAATTTTCTTATAATATAAAGTTTACTTAATTCAATTAAACAAGCTTAATTAAATAAACATGCATTACTGGTATTTTTTATTTTTATGTACGTATTTAATATACGTATATTGGGTTTTATAATTATGTAAGTAGATATATATATATATATTATTTGCTATCTAATACACATACATACATATATATTATATGGAAAAATAGAGAAATATGACACGGAGTTACGTAGCAATCCATTCACTGAGGAAATATTTTTGTGTAGAAGTCTTTAAATTCAGTAAAAGAAAAACTCAGGAGAAACACTTTAGTTTTTTTATTCAGCCTACTTATGTAACTTTGATTATTTTGAGTAGACACGCTTGAATAGCTAGGTTGTATTATGTCCTGTAGGTCACCTGGTAATTTGTCAAAAAGCCTAGTTCCAACATATGAGTAGTGTTTCCTAGCTGCAGCACTGTTCGTAATCGGTATCTTATATTTGCTTCTGGTGTTTCGAAGGTTTGCCGGGTTAACATTTAATACCATGTCATCTATATGTCTACTAATATATATTATTACTTGCCAGATGTATAGTTGCCTTGGTGCTAACACTTTACTTAACCTATAAATTGCTTCAGTAGAAAAACGCCTTGGTTTTCTTTTAATAATTTTTAGGATCAGTTTCTGTGCAATCTCAATGTTTGCTATATTTTTTGCGCTACAGGCACCCCACGCTATGATTCCATACAATAGTATAGTCTGGGTTAAGGCAAAATACACAGTTTCAAGTGTTCTCTGGTCAATTATATTTCGAAGTTCTAGAAATATATACGCGGTTTGTCTAATTTTATTAGCAATATGTTTGCAATGTAGATCCCATTTTAAATTCTCATCGATTTCAACACCTAGGTATTTTGTTGAGTGTACCTGTTCTATTGTAGTGCATGTACAGGCAATGTCGGGAGTAGGACGACATTTATGAATTTTCAAGCTGATGTTTTGCTTAGGTTGTCCTGTCTTAGTTAGCGAGAAACAAATGTAGTTGGTTTTTGAGATGTTTAGAGTCAATAAATTTCTCTCATACCAATTTTGAGCCACTGTTAAGCCCTCTGATGCTCTAATGCCTACTTCATCCCAGGATTTACCCACAAAACTTATTACTGTGTCATCAGCAAAGCAAATACATTGGCAAGTGTCTGATTGCAGTATGGAACAGAGGTCGTTTAGGTAAATATTAAATAAAATTGGGCCTAATACACTGCCTTGTGGCACGCCAAAGTCGATACTTTTGATTTCGCTGACAGTATTATCAATCTTTACAACTTGACTTCTACCAGATAAGTAACTTTCAAACCAGCTTAGCATCCTACCATAGATTCCATAAGCTTTCAGCTTTTTCAAGAGTATTTTATGCGAAATGGTATCAAATGCTTTAGCCAGATCTACAAAAATCGAGAGTACTTTACACTTTTTATCAGTATGTTCTACTACAAATTTTGTTAATTCAGCAATTGCATCACTAGTACTATGCCCTTTTCTAAAGCCGTGCTGATGCTTAAAGAGTATATTAGTTTTATCCAGATAAGAGCATAACCTTGCCTTTACAATTTTTTCAAAAATTTTTGAGAGACTTGATAAGAGAGATATGGGGCGGTAGTTGGATACACTTGTTGTTGTCCCTTTTTTATAGATCGGTATAACCACTGCCTCCTTTAGTGATTTAGGGAACATACCTGATTTTAAGCTTAGGTTTATAATGTAGGTCAGTGGGCGCACTATATATTCTGATACCCTTCTTAGTGTATTTCCTGTAAAGCCATCCATTCCACTAGAATTATTATTTTTAAGCGACCTAATCACAGAGTTCACTTCTTTTACGCAGGTTGGTCTAAAGTAAAAAGTTGTGTCCACTTTGTATGACAGCTCCCACTCGTCCGCTAACTGCGTTTCAGATATGTTCAGATGTTTCAGATGCTCAGTAGCTAGGTCACGACCTACACCAGTAAAATATGAGTTAAATTCATTTGCAGCTGAAAGCGGTTGATTTGCTACTTTAATTGTTTCATTTCCTATTTTGAGTTCTTTTATACTATTAATATTATGTTGTTTTCTACCAGAAGCTTCATTTATTGTAGACCAAATCAGTTTGGAGTTGTTTTTCGCTTTACTAAATTTATCCCCATAGTACTTAGTTTTTGCTTTTTTAATTAATAGGTTACAAATTCGTCTGTACTCTATGTAGTTCTGTTTTAAAACTGGATTATCTGAGTGTTTTTTGTATATCTTGTGTAGTTTGTCCCTTCTGCGCATACAAGATATGAGCCCCCGTGTAATCCAAGGTTTAATCGGTTTATTACTTTTACGACTAACTATTTTAATAGTAGTATTTGCCTCTATGTGCCCATGTAGCGAATCCCTAAATGAGTCCAGTGCAATATTAACATTTTTACTACTATATACGCTGCTCCACCGCTCCGTTTCAAGATCTACCACAAGTTGTTCGTGATCCACCTTCTTAATTACTATTTTTGGGATACTCCTACGGTCTATTGGATAATTTTCAAGCAGACACAGGGTTAACATATGACCAGTCACTGCAGCGCTGTAAATTAAACATTCATGTTTAAGATTTTGCAATTTTATCATGCAGTGATCCAGACAACTATTCTCTCTTGTGGGCTTATTAATTCCGATTTTGTATTTGTGTAGAGTAAGTAAATCGATGTACTCGTCAGCATGGGGGTGCTTACTGCCAGAAGAGTCTAAGAAGTTAATATTTAAGTCGCCCATTAAGACCGTATTTTTTATACCTTTGCAATCATCAAGAGCTTTGTCAAGTGACTCCAGGAATATCTCTATATTATATGACGAGGGGGATGAATATCATATCCGCCATATATGGCTTCGTGTATGCGTTAAGGGTCAAATTCTTGCAAGGCTTTAGCAACGGGCGCTATCGAAAAATGAAATAGCTACTAAACAATATAGCCCTTAAAATCTTTAGTTTTCTCGAAATTAGGCTTCGGAAAAAAACAAGCTAAGAATGAATTCAATTTATGACAATTTTTTCTTAATGGTATCAATCGATCAGGTTTGTTTTTGGGATCAAATGTCTATATATATGGGATCCATATGTCTATATGGGGCATTGATTAATACCAAAATATTACTTTGCTAATCCGCGGAAATATAACGTGCTAGTCAATCGGTGCTAACCCGTTATACTTACATTGCATTGAAGCAATACAAAAGTCAGAAATGTTAGTCAAAGTCCGACAGTCGTACTTCACTCGCGAAACGCTCCTAACAAAACGTTAAGTGAACGTGACTTCAAGGTCAATGAGAGCCCAATTGAATGTATGGAAAATAAGTAAAATTGCGATTTTGCCGATTGCTATACAATGGAAGATACTTGCACATTCATTTGTCTAAAGTTATTTGTGCTTGTAAAGAACTACTTACTAAAATAAGCAGATTTGAAATCTAGAAAGTAAACATTTTCCAAAAAAAAGAACTTTATATCCATAGCGTTTCCTTGTTTCTGTAAATATCATTTGGATGTGCGTTTTCAAATAAATATTGACAAAGTAAAATGTTAATTTTATAACAGCAGGTCAGTTACGGCCCATAAATCATCCACGTGATGTAACATTTAAATATTGCATTCATCGCATACAAACTAAAAACGTTCATAATATGACACAAAATATGACTAGGTTCTGTAAAATGTTATATCTGACTTAACCCATAAAAAACTAACATTGCAGAGAATTAAATATACCTCACGTGGTAGCAACAATATTATAAGATCATTGTATACCTATATCAAATATTAAAAATGAGTTCAAAATTGCATTCATGCATCAACTGTATAAAATCTACAAACCTAAACAATTAGTAACAATATCAATATCACTTACAACGGTATTAAAACTATTAAGTAACACTCAATCACAATTAATCTGCACGAATTTCTCTTTACTTTCATTTTATTTTTCTTCGTTGCTTTTGTCCTCACCGGTTACGCTTTTGCTTTTGTGTACTGGAGCTATTTCTATTGGCGGTGCTGGATTACCTTCAAAACTTTCTTCCTCTGTAATTGGTAACCCAACTGTATCAGCTATCTTTCTGCTCGCCGTTCTGAATGTGTCTGATAATTTCACTTGAACAACGTTGATACACATAGACATTAAGGCTAGACCAAAAACTAGGTAAAGAATTGACATCATCATGAACAAAGGATGTTTTGGGACGTAGTCACCTAGACCAATAGTCGTCATTGATATAAACACAAAGTAGAAAGACTCGAAAAAGCCCCATTTTTCCCATATATCGTATCCTAATGCTCCAATAACGATGTATAAGACTAGAATGAAGATGGCAATAGAGATGGGCAGATTGAATTCTTCGTCAATGATAAAGTCTGAAGGTGCTGGAGTATCAGGTTCAATTAAATCTTCTATTACAGTTGTATGCAGTTGGCTAGGTTTAGGTGGTAGGGGTGGCGGAACATCGCTAGGTTTTCTGTCAATTTTCGGCGGATCTCCATTACCTTCCGGCTTAGATTCCAAATCTTCTTCAGTGTTAAAAATCTGCGATGGTCGTCTCACAACATCTGCTACCATATTCAATCCCTTTACCATGTCCTGAAATTAAAGAAAAGTGCCTTGTTATTCCTTTGAAAAGCTCCACAAAACACTCATAAAAATGTAAGACAACACACGCTCCGAGCGAAATCATTACTCACTGAAAATAAGAAAAAATGTTTTCTTTTCAACAGAGGTAATTTGAAACATTATTTTTCCAGAACAACATTCTTACAAACAGGGAAAGGCGGTTGTTTGATTTATATCGACACAAAGATTGAGCATGTTTCGGCTAATTTGAGAGACACTTTTTTTTATTGTCATAGCAATAGACACGTTATTTATATGGGCTGGCGAGGTAGCGGAAGACTACTTCGGCGTTCCTGTGGCCTTGCCATATAGCCCTGAGGCGACAAAGAGGGGGTTTAGTGGGTAAACCATGGGTCTCATTAGCCTATATGGAAGTCCCACATAACCATCTTAGGCTTATCCCCGCGCCTGGGACCCCATACGCAACGCATAACGCATTCCCCCTTATCAAAAAAGGTTTGTTTTATGGCAATCCTGAAAAGTTACGCGTTTCTGAGAAAAACCAAATTATGACTAATAAAAATGCGGACATTAATCCATTATGACTTAAAACATTTAATATTTAATGTATGGAAAACAATAGAGACCCTAAAGTATGTGTATGTTTTTGTTCATTGGTATGGATGTTGATAATTATTATTTTATTATTTTTCGATACTGACTATAATAAAATGCACACAATTTGGCTAATAACCTTGATACATTCGATGGAAAATAAAATATCGTATCGTGATTGTTTTTTGGCGCGCCCGCAAGATTCAACTAATTTGGTTGACAATACTAACGGTATGAAATGTCCAATGTAAACCCTAAAGGGCTCAACAAATTAGACTGTGACTGTACAATCGACGAATTGAGTTTAATATAACACCGATGGCTAGAGTTATAGAGTCAAGTATGTACAATAAATGTATTGTGTATTACATATAATAATATGTATAATACACAATACAGTTTTCAGTTTATGTATAATACAAACAAAAGAATACAAATACAATTACAGACAGCCTGGTGTCACCTGCCAAGATTCCTTTTTTTTGGAATTTTATGCATCTGGACGAAGGACGCGTAAAGAGGTACATAAAAGAATACTTACGTGAGCCATGTATGAAAACTATAGGAATTGGCATACCATTAGATTTTTTGGATTTGAAATAATTATATACTTAAAATTACAAATACAATAGCTGCCTGTTAACTTTTCACGGCTTAACTACTCTCTGAACTTAATTTAATTACATCTGGCAATAAAAAAATCAATAATTAGCAACTCATGAAGGCTAAGTCCATCTAAGCTAACTCTGCACCGTCTCTGGCGTAACTAAGTGTGGAAGTGTTAGGCATATTTTCAAACGTTTGCAGAGATATCTTATAGAGTTAACTTTATTATTGGAAATTAAATCCCTATGAGAAGGGAAAGCAAAATAGCGGTATCAGTATCACACACAGACCGAATCTCACATGCACCCGTGTCTGAGCCTAATGACAATTTTGACGGTATTTCTATATCCACTATAAACTACTACTGTAATAAATAGCATTCTTACCTCAACATGCGTGACCCTCCTCACACTCCTACAGCTTCTCGTGTAGTAGAACCTCCTAATGAACGACCAGAGGAACTTGATGATGCGCGTAAACAGCTTGCCAAAGTCAGCGAGCACGATCAAGAAGAGTGGGATGCCGACGATGGCGTAGACGATGGTGGCGATACGGCCTGACAGCGTCTTGGGAGTAATGTGACCATATCCTGGAAATATAAAGACGGGATCAGTAAAAATAATTTTACTAGCATATTTTATGCGGCAGGTGTTGCTGTTGACTACAGTAAAGCATACGTATTTTGAAGGAAAAATATTGACCACGACGTAATAAAGTCGTAAAGGGTAGGATCTATTATTGTAGGAAATTGGAGAGTTATGAAGGCCTTCGTAATTTGCAAATAGGTTTATATTATAGGATGAAAAATTAAATAACAAGTTGTTAATGATATTGTTTTTTAAAATACGTTGTAAGTAATCTTACCAATTGTTGTAATTAAAGTCAGGCAATAGACGAATGAATTCATAAAATTCCAAGATCTCTGACCGCTAAACGATGTAACTCCCGCTTCGTGGGCTGTATGCAGCTGGTTCTCGAACTCGTAAAGCTTGCTTCTGGCCATAGACTTCCAGTCCTCTTCGCGTAAATAGTGACTGCCACGCCAAAGATTCTCGATAAAGTCGCGTTTAACGTTCCTAGTGCTGCATTTATAAGTATTTTCAAAAGATCCCTCAAAAGTTCTAAACATCATCCCTCCTAAGCCACACAACGTGATTAATAGTATAAAATCACAGACGCATTGGTTTCTTAACCTAATTATGCTTTTATAAGCAGATTTCTGTTCTTCTTTAAACTGTCGCCAATTAGCTATTAATTTCCATTTCGATCTAACAGGTTTCTTTTTCTCATCATCTGCTTTTTTCTTGGTTTGTTTATCTTTTTCTTTTCCTTCTTTCTTTTCTTTTTTCACTCCGTTTTTAGCTTCGGCAATTGACCTCTTTCGCAGACCGGATTTATGCTCTACGTGTTGAGTGTTATTGTCGAAAGCTAATATTATGTTGTCCCGATTTTCTCTTTTATCTACTTCTTGACTAAGTAGGTGCAATTTACGGGTCAATTCAGCAGTACGCTCAGATAAATCGAAATCATACTCGTTTTCACTAGGTGACGTTGAGTAGCAACTCGAGGTGTATTCTGACTGGCTGGCGTCAATATACCCTGAGCTTTGTCTACTTTGTTTTCCAGATTTTATACTAGGTTTATTAGTTGATGATAAACCAGATAAAATTTCTTTGTCACTTATAATTTGAATTGTTTTAGGACAGGATATTCCACGAGTACGTCGCGGAGTTGATGGCGTCTTGTTTGGTGTTTGAAGATTTTTATTATAATCGCGTCTATACTCTGGAGGCAATCTTGGGTCATCTTTCGTAATGGACAAACTCCTTGCTCTCGCTTGTTGCATTAGTTCTATTATTTCTCTACTAGTCTGACTCATACCTGTGCCAGTTTTGTCAATAACCTTAACATCTTCGACTCTGTTAACAGACTGTGATCGATTTGCTCTGGGTGATCTATTTCTTACAAACCTCCGAGGTGTAGGCACTACTTTACGCCGCTCTGCTTGTGCCGGTAAATTTTGCTGATTAATTTGATCCTCACTCATCTCACTCTCACTAGTTTTACCCTGTAAATATCATTACAGGTATGTATTAGTTTGTCTTCTATTCTACGTTGTTAAACTATATACATGGTGTTCATATTTCGTTAATTCAACATAAAATACAGCGCTATTAACAAAGCAATTAACAGAATCAAAAACAACATAACGAAAAAACTGACCCCAAATCGTGTTGCAGATTTGCTCCGTGCTGGTTTTACTGGCGGTACTTTAGATTGTGTTTGCGGTGGCTCATCTTTTGGTTTAAGAACTTGTTTCGCAATGTTGGGCCTACCTTCACCTGTCAACTTTCTACTTGGAGTTCTAACAACTCTTTCCCTTATTTCAACTGCTGGCTTATGTTCAGGAAGCACCTTTCTACTTGGCGTACGTTCTATTTGATAAACTTTAGTCACAAGTTCTCCGGGAGTTGCCGGTGATTCAGGAGTTTTTGGTTTCATAACTGGTTTTTTCTCCTGTATTTCATCTTTTTGATCAAATGTGAAGACGTCTTTTTTAACTGGAGTTTTTGCTAATTTTGGTTTATCTTCAGTCTTCACAGCTTGTTCGTCAGGGTACATCATTTCTTCTAATTTTTTCGGCGTAGATGGAAACGGGTATGGGAAATTAGTGTCTTTAGGCGATGCGCTCGTTGGTGTTGACGGTGTCAGGGATCGCTTTCTTTCTGGTGGAGACTCGAAGGTTAAGGAGCCTCGTCGACTAGTGTCTTCGTCTTTTGGACTCAATGTATATGTCGTGCTTAGCAACTTATTGGTAGGATCAATGAAACTCCCTTTGCGTTGTAATCCTATGGGCTCTCCTTCCCTTTCTTTTTCGATAACAGCAAAAGGAGACACACTCCTTCGCCTCCTTTCGTTAGCAGCCATTGCCCTTGCTTCTATGACTGCATCTGTATCCAAGTCATATACTGGATCTTTTGCTCCAGACTGTTCCTGAACTAAGCGCTTCATTTCCTCATAGGTATTGTCTGCTTCGATCTCTCTAGAGTTTCTTGGTAGGTAGTCTTCATCATCTGAGGTAGGTGTGTCTTCGTGCGGAATAGGAGTCCGCCCGGGTTCAGGAGTTTTCTCTCTTTGCCTTGCTGTTTGGCCTCTATTCTTGGAAAGGTTCCTCCTCTTCTTGATGGACATATTCTGGGTTTCCATTTCGTCTACGTTGGCTCTTTCACTAGATTTAGACCTAGATACTAGGTGTCCTAAGGTTTGGCACTGGGAATCTTGGGTGATTGTGGGAATTTGGAGGGTTAATCTACTTTTCTTTTCATTTCCCTCTTCACTCATCACCTCACTAGTAATCTTCACTTTTCGACCTGAAAAAATAAACACTGAGGTCAGTACGCGCAATGAACCGTATAGATCCAATGACGATTAAGATCTGAATGCAACTCTGTTACAAATATTGGCAATGTTCATGCCATCCACTGCCAATGCGTATGACATACTTAACAAGGTGTCAATAAGCTGACAACAATTGAATGGAGCTTACCTTTCGCGATAATCCAATAACAAACACCTTTATTGTATCAGGGCGGGTCGACGTCTAATAAAAGATTCTATTTTAGACAGCACACTCGCGTAAAGAAACTTCGACATAGTCGATCCATCTTAGTCACGTGAAGCTTTAGAACACTTTTTAACGGAAGTTGATTTGCGATTGTCACTTTCCCTTATTATTTAATTGTGCAGAGCAGGATAGTACTGAGTTATAATGTGCGGTTCTCGCATGGGACTGCGCGCCAAACCAGCCGGGCAGCGATCCAAATTTAAAACACCTATTTCTACATTTTATACGTACGTACGCTTTTAACACCAGCCGACCAGTATAATGTGACATTCCACTTCTCGGTATCCACTCAAACTAGACACGTGCTAAGTCACTTTAAATTGGGTAATGAGGGATCTTTATAAATGGTTCAATCGAGTTTTCTATCAAATCTGCGTTGTAAAAGGGGATCGACGTCCCGTCACGGGACAGTAAACTTTTGCCGACTTCAAACTTTGATCGTTGACGAAAAATGTTTACATCCCGAATCTTGTACTTTTGTGACGTCCGATGTAATTAGCTATCTCCATTACCCAGGATATGTGTGAAAGAGAAGCAGCTAATGCTATCGACGCAAAATGATGGTATTCTTTTGGCATTCATTGGTAATAGAAAACAGATAAAGAACATCACATGATCAGCGTAACAACAATATCAAATTAATTATAAAAAGTCATAAGACTTATAAGATCACGCCTTTTAGGCCGAGAGTCAACTTCGGTGAATGACCGCGCTATATTTTTATTTAATTTTTTCACAACGGCCCACATAACAATCCTAAGAGCGTTTTCATCACATCGTCCGATCCGATATCGGATGTAGGATCCTACATTTACAATGTCGGGCCGCGGCGTGTAGGTACTTGCAACGCCGGTGCGCCCGCCGCCTGTTCAGCGCCACACTACAGCAAACACTATGCCTGATACACATTATACGCACACAAACAAAAATTATCGGTCCGACCGCTGACTGGAAGTCTGACATAGCTAAAATTATCGGAAGTACCAATCCGATATCGGAAGTTGAAAGGCCCCTAAGAGGAAGATATAGGATTTTTTGCCATGCAGATTTCTTAAATGAATAAATAAATACAGAAAAACACATTATTACTTCTATCCAATATCCAATAATATCGGATTGGACAATGTGAAAACACTCATAGTATTCAGTGCTGCCACATTTCCATCTCCTATATTCATGTGGTAAAAATCAAGTCCTGAATACGACCTTTAAACGAATCGTCAGAGGAAGTTGACTCGTACTGTCGTAAACAAATCGCACTGAATACCAATCAACTCGCAAATAAGTAACAAACGTCGCCTGTCTTTGTTTATATCCAACGCATCCAACGCCTTCAAAGATAGGGTTGTCAGGTGTCAGTGTTCCGGAAATGTCAGAATTTTTTATCATATCTTCGGTTTAATTTTACAAGCATTTATTTATTTATTAAATTTAAGTTATTTAATATTATAGGCCCAAAAAAATTTATTAACCAAAAAAAGGCACGCCATCAGATCCACAGCGCAGGCTTCGTCACAATTACCCATAATTAGTGTTATTTAATTTGCCCTGTTAGTTAGTGTGAAGATGAAATTTTGCATACATATGTAAATCGGATAACAATGCCATATTATTATGACACGGAGCTGATCTGATGATGGATATAGAAGGTGTCCATGGGAACTGTGTTAAAACAACGCAAACGAATTGTGTTTACGGTTGTTAGAATTGTCTCGATGAGTATTAGTTGAAAAGAAAAGTAAAGTCAGCGATAAAAGCTTGTAAAAAAACTTATTTTAACTTTATTAAACATACATCCTAAGTCATACTATTTAACGTTTATGTACCTACTTCTCGACATGTGTGACGTGACTTTATGCCTGCCGTATGGTCTCAAGAGTAACCTTTTGCTACGTGATTCAAGATTATTCATTTCTAAGAATAGATGATGTTCGCAAATTCACGACCAAAACGTCGAGAGGTAAATAAATTAAATACGTGATTAAACAAGCCCTGCCTATTAATTAAGTATAATTTTGTCTTTTAATTATATTATTGCGATGTCTTTAAGATCACTGGATACAGTGTACTAAGGCAGTTATTATTTCTGTTTTTATTTTTAAAATAATGAAAAAAAATCCGTTTATAAGACAAATTGCCCCAGGATAATTTTGAGCCAAAAGAAATATTCAAAATGCTGTCTTTTTTACTGAGATTTACTGAGGTGTGCCAATAAAGAGTATTCTGTCTAACTATCTATCTAATAATCAAGAATTTTTGAGATTCATTACTGGGAACCCCATTCAAAGCTCCGTTTGTTTGCTTTGCGTTTGCAAGCACGCTTCAATAGTTTGATTCAAAGGGTGGTAAATGTATGGAGTATATGAAAAGCCTTTCCCGGCGTGTAAATAATGGCACTTTTTAAAATAAAATATACTGCACGAACGAACTCGAAGTACGCTTACAAAAGAATTGAATTTAGAGTTTCGTTCTTTGTATATCAGATTCTTTAGAACAAATGAATGTTTACTATCCTTTGCCTTGCATTTTGATTCTGTGTGGTTAAGAGTCTCTTACTGCAATGAGATAAAGTCTATTTTTACTTGAATAGTTTTAACAGTCTAAGGAAACAAACTAAATTCAATCACTAAAAATTAGTCGTTATCATAAATTCCGTTGAAATTAAAGAAATAGGCAGACATTCGGGGCAAATTAATATGCTGTCAAATTTTGATCAAAGCTTGAATCCAAGAATAATAAATATTATAGTTTGTTTACACAGCTTTTCAATTTAAAGAGATCGAACCTCAGGAATCAGGATCGAATACACCATCGCAATATCAACAATACAGAGGAGCGTTAGATCAGCGCCTAATAAACCGTATAGCAAATGCACGTTCAGTGATGTTTGCTTCTATCAGAGACAAAGGGTACGATGGTCGTCTATTTTAGGCGATTTACCAAAATAAATCGTACAAGATGCCAAGATTAGATGTTTCCGACTTTCCATTCAGTAATCGGTTATCTGATTGGAAAGTAACACTCTTTTTCGAAGCTGGCTACAAAAAAAAATAGGACTGAAGATTGAAGATTATCCTACTACTAATTTTATTAACCTAAATATATTAAGTAAGTACTAGATTTTGCGCGCGACTTCGTCTGCGTGGAGTTAGTAATTTGGGCAGCGTATTTTTTATCCAATCTGCTTTTTATCGATTTCCCACACAAAATTCCACCCCCCTTTTCACCCCAATAAATGATAATTTCTAGGATAAAAACTACCCTATGTCCTTCCCAGGGACTCATATACTATCTCTATACCAAATTTCAACTAAATTGGTTCAGGGGTTTAAGCGTGAAGTGGTAACAGACAGACAGACAGATAGACACACTTTCGCATTTATAATATTTGTATGGATATGAAAATTTTGTATGTTTGGATATTTGGACATTTGTATACAATGCGTGCAAAAACGGCTTAATGGATTTTGATAAAATTGGGCACATAGATAGGTTATATATAAGGTTATAACGTAGAAAAGGGCATAGGATATATGCACCCCCTAAAGTGGCGCAATAGGGGTCCAAGAGTACCTACTAAAGGGACAGTTAAACGACTTCTACACCAATGAAGTCGCGGGGTACAAACGTACCAATAGTTGTGAATACGGTGCCGGTGCCGGAGTAAAACATGGAGTTGATGAACGTCCACGTGGACCGCGTGGTGTTATTGTCCGGCAGTTTCGTGAATCACTCATTCACGTTCTCGTAAAGGTTAGTTATACAAACTTACCAATAGTTGTGAATATGGTGCCGGAGCAAAACATGGAGTTGATGAACGTCCACGTGGTGCGCGTGGTGTCGTTGTCCGGCAGTTTTGTGATTCTCTTCTCGTAGTTTAATTACATTACAAACGTACCAATAATTGTGAATATGGTGCCGGAGTAAAATATGGAGTTGCCGAACGTCCATATATGTCGTGCATGTGGTTTTGTCCGGCAGTTCGTGAATCACTCATTCACGTTCTCGTAGAGGTTAGTTATACAAACTTACCAATAGATGTGAATATGGTGCCGGAGTTAAACATGGAGTTGATGAACGTCCACGTGGTGCGCGTGGTGTCGTTGTCCGGCAGTTTTGTGATTCTCTTCTCGTAGTTTAGTTACATTACAAAGAGAGGTATGGGCACTGTGAATGACATCTCGCTTTGTGTGGTAGGGCACAGGACAGCGGATGTTATTCCAGATCTAGAGCAGAGCCCAACTGGGGAGGTACCTCCACCTTACAGAAAACCGCAGCCAAATAACACTAGACCCTACTAATAGTGTTGTGTTCCTGCCGGTGAGTAAGGTTGCCAGAGCTCGAGGGAGAGGAGTGTTAGGGTCGGCAACGCGCATGTAACTCCTCTGGAGTTGCAGGCGTACATAGGCTATGGAGACTGCTTAACATCAGGCGGGCCGTATGCTTGTTTGCCACCGACGAAGTATAAAAAAAAACCTAAGTACCAATAGTTGTGAATATGGTGCCGGAGTAAAACATGGAGTTGCCGAACGTCCATGTCGTGCATGTGGTGTTGTCCGGCAGTTTCGTGAATCACTCATTCACGTTCTCGTAGAGGTTAGTTATACGAACTTACCAATAGTTGTGAATATGGTGCCGGAGTAAAACATGGAGTTGATGAATGTCCAAGTCGTGCGCGTGGTGTTGTTGTCCGGCAGTTTTGTGATGCACTCACTGACGTCTTTCTCGTATAGCTCCAGTTTTGACACTATGAAGGTGTAGTTTTCGTCCTGCAAGGGAAAATAGTTTGGTTAAAACTTTAAAATGTCAACGCTCCGTATTACCATAGAGTAACTTATACTAGAGCGGTACTGTCATAGTAAATTTTGTAACCCCAGTAAATTCACTGCCATCTGTCGACACACTTGAAAACTAAAAATAAATATTTATAAAAATACGATAAAATGTATTTAAATATGGATAAATGATTTTTTTATTTGCATTAATTATTTTTATATGATTTTGACCCATGTTCTTTCACTGGTATGCGTTAAAATTATAAATAACAAACGAAACAGTCAACGCCCTCTATACGAGTGTAGGCCAAAACTAGTGGCGCCATCTGATCGAGAATCAAATTTTCGTGATTTTCGAGGCACGTTTTTTCCTTAGACTGTATCCATCTATTACGGAGTTATATCTATCTTTGGTATTACATATGGCTGAGATGAAGGAACATTGATAAATGATATGATATCAAACAATTAAAAGATTATAAGCGTTAAATAATTTGATATACTTAGTATTGTTCAAATAGCTAGGGTAGACAAATGTCATCTCAATAAAAATTTGTGAGGTTTTGCATTAAATTGTATAGTGATGGCAACTGTCACCGTACCCAAGCTACTTGAAAAATACTATACGTAGGTTGCCAAAACGACCCTACCGGACTTAATAATCATTTTACTAACCCTTAATGCTGTATTTTTGACCACAAAATCATGGACCGTTTTTGCGAAGTCTTTCCGAATATCGCCCAACTGCTTGTCGTATTTCTCTTCATGAGGACCTGAAAATGAAAAATTTGTTTAAATTAGGCATTTATAATATAATTTGATAACCATTAATAAATCAATTTTCTTAGATTGCAGAGCAAAAGGAAAAAGAGAGATTGCTGCATATGTAATGTTTTATAAAGTAGGTAAGTTTTTAATCAAGGTATTTTAATGGAACCAAGAATCAACTCTAAGGCGCACGCACCCATATTAATTAAATAAATAAATATTTTGTAAATCATACGGCTATTCTTATTACGCTACGTCTTACGCAAGCGAACAACTCGCGAACGCGTAGCGGCGCGGCGCGGCGGGGCGGGCCCACGGCGGGCGTTCGCGTTCGCAACGAGATCGCCCACGTAGGACACTTCTATAGATATCAAAGGATTGATTCTCATTCGGCTCATTTCGCCGTTAAACGTAAGTTTGGCGAACCTAGTACTTATTAGTTTAAAATGTACTGCATACTTTTTTGAAAATAAATAAAAAAAACATTTGAAAATCCCTCGCGTACCTACTATTAGTTACAAGTCATGCTATACTGTTTTTCTACGTTTAACTGAGGCAGAAAACTGATTTGTATAAGTAAGTAAAAATGTAATAAATAAACTAATTTTAGTGTGCACAGCACACAAGCACTTAGCGGGTTTTTCACAAACAGGCGCATTTGCGTTTCGCCAGATCTCGATATAGACCCAATACTAATATACTACACTTGCCAAACATTTCACAATCAAACCACAATTCCAGATTCATGTAGAAACCGCATCCGTCATTCACAGTCAATTTAATAATTGTGGTTATAGATAGATCTGAAACGCTGTCAGTCTGTCATTGCCTGTTGCTTGAACAAACTGTAACGGCCCGGCCACGGCAGCGGCGAGCGGCGGCCATAGGTTGGAGCGAGACACAGCGATCGGACCACTCGTTCCCACCTATGGCCGCCGCTCGCCGCTGCCGCCGCCGCGGTGTGAGGTGAGTTGCTTATCGACCGCCATCTTGGTGATATCGAGTCGTGATATTTTTTTGTTTTTGCTCATTAACGTTGTTTAAAGTGTAATACTGATAGCCTATTATGCAGTAAAATAATGAGGAAGTGTGCGGATAATGAAGAATTAATCTAGATACGAGTTTATCCACCGTTCTGGCGTCAACGCCAAGTAGCTCCACGTGGCCCTTGTATAGTCCTGCTATCGCTTTACAAGAGCTTATAATATAACTACCGAACAACGTTGCGCTCTATGAGCATTTGCACAATTCCTATTACCAAATCAAAATACGTCATCATTGGCATAATCCTTCCTGAACCTACAATAGGGGAGTCACATTTTTATTTAAAAAAAGCTGTAACTGTCATTGGTGGACCTTATGTTAATGCAATAAGGATTATGAATAAGTTAACAGTGACAATGGAACTCCAGCCTGCCGACTGCCAGTCTCCCGCCTCGACTTTAGCCGACACTATAGGGATCGTGCATAAACTGTAGGGGGCAGCACAGGAGACGTCAGATTTTTGGCGCGAGGCGTAAATGTGTAGTTTATGCTTCCAAAGTAGCCCACAAGATGGCAGCACTTGCTTTGGCGTGAAGTGTCAATGTACATGTGATGTAAATGTTTATGGTTCCGATTCAGGCCACAAGATGGCAGACCCTCCAACGCGCACGGTCCCTATATTATATATATTTGACTACTAGTCGAATCAGTTTCTTTTTTTGAATTGTCAAAACGATTTTGCTACTATGGAACTTATACGAAACACTAGTATGTGACGTCACGATCAAATTACCTACTCTTTATAGTTTTATACGGGTTTTAAAATAGAAATTGTGTCTAAAAATAATTGCTGTCTACGTTTCTCTATCAATCTTCTGGTGCTTTATTTCATGCATGGTGTAAAATAGTTTATTTTAAATACAGTCAAATACCCTGCTAAAGACGGAAACCTCGTAACTGCTCCGGGGGAGTTAAGAGATTTGCAACTTTATGTTATTACTAAGGTTGCAAATCCTTAATGTCCTTGAAATCGAGTTACGAGGTTGGCGACTTTAGAAGATGATAGATTGGATGTTCAGTTCGTATTAATGGTAATATGTTTAGTTTGTTGAGATATTTAACTTATATTAGGCAAGGAACAAAATGGTTTATTGTAAAAGTAACTTTTTTTATCATCAACGAACAAAATGAAGTTTGAAATAAAGAGGATTACTAAGAAGAAAAACCAATCTATCTAGCAAAGTTCTTTTCCTGAAAATAAAAAACGGTTTTTATTTGATCGGTAACCCTTAAATATCTGGGTTCTTTTGAACCACCTACATTTTTGCCTCACTGAAATTTAACTCACAAAGAACTTAATTATTTAAATTTCCAATTATAAAATACCGAACAGGATAAGTAATTGAAAATAACAAATCCTTAGACGAGCCAAGAACGGCATCTGAATACCTTATATTCCTGGAGAATACCTTATAATCCTTGAGAATACCTTATAATCCGCGTGAAATAATCGCCTTACCCAAATAGCTGGTAAATATTTAATTGAAGGCTGGCAATAACCCCCTTATTCATAAAACTTTACGGGCCTGATTTAGTTAAATTATGTTTTATCCCTTTCTTACAAATACATATTTACATAAGTCAAAATAACAGACAAAGACAAACGATTCATAACTAATTCAGGCCAGTAACGCGTTTATGAATAACGCCATTATATGTACATATAAAAGATTGTTTTATTTCCGTAATCTAACCTTGTAGGGGAAGGTAATTCTTGGTGGAGGATTCAAATGGGCGAGTGCGCTAGAAGAGATGGATATGTTCACGTGACTTTTTATTCCATACCTTTTTGGGGTTCCGTGCACATTTCTCTTATTTTTCAATTAAGTAACTGGCACATTAAACCCGCGTTGCGAGTAAGTTACCATGTCATTATATATTTATGGCGTATTCATAAACGCGTTACAGGCCTGAATTAGCTATGAATCGTTTGTCTTTATCTGTCATTTTGACTTATGTATTTTTATGAAAGGGATAAAACATAATTTAACTAAATCAGGCCCGTTAAGTTTTATGAATAAGGGGGTCAGAGTATTGCCAAAAAAACGCTGTTCTTATGTATACATTACATTTTCTCTAAATCAGTACAATTATGTATATATTTCAATATTGTTCTGATCAGTAATATTTCAATATGTTTAAAAAACTTATTATTTTCTAAAAGAGAATGACCTTTTTTCTTAAACAGGAATAGATTCGTCGTGGTCGTCGATCTCGCCCGTATCCCTGTTCCAGTGACTAGCCCATCCAACCGCGGTTTGCGAGTAAGTCACAGTGTCATATTTCACTATTATGTCTTGACGCCTTTCTTGTTTATCGAACTATCCTATCCAATTCATTATCTTGTCGAAAAGACAATGATCTATTATCTATCTATTCTAGTAGTACTCGGTGAATAGGAATAGATTCTTCTTGGCGTTTTGCTTGGTCGTTAAACTTGTACGTATACCTGTTCAAGTAACTGGCGCATCTAAACGCGCATTACGAGTAAATAAGTCACGGCGTCATATTTCACTATTATTCTTGTCGAAAGGAGACTGATCTATTCGGTGAATAGGAATAGATTTGTCTTGTCATCTCGCTTGTTTGTCAAATAATGGCATCGGGGATAATGGAAGGTATGACTGGTTAGGAGGATCCGGTGACATTTTATATTAAGGGTTCCATAGGTGCCAAACGGAAGCCTGTTAGTGTTATTTGTTGCCCCTCCCCCATTTCATCTCCACATTATTAATATACTGCTATGGTTCATGTCATGTCCCAGAGCCTACCTAGCGCCACCGGAGAGATTAGGAACTATTATTTTCAGCTGAAAGCTTGTCAATTTTGCAACAGTTCTGCCATAAGAGATTGTCGCCCTTTCTACCATAGCACAAACCATACCTGTTACTGTGTGTTGTTGTGTCGTCCATACCTGTTAGTTATCCTCACAGACATGGAAACTATAATAATATAAAGGAGCCAAATCTCTATGTATGAAAAGTGTCCATCAAAAAACAGTAATTAGGCGGCGCCACCATACACCGAAATACTACCAAAAACAACCTACGTAATTTGGTCGGGTTATTTTTTGCCTTATATGGTTCATGTTATACTCATGTCCCAGAGCCTAACTAGCGCCACCGGAGAGATTAGGAACTATTATTTAAAGCTGAAAGCGGTCACTTTTGCAACAATTCTGCCATAAGAGATTGGCATCCTTTCTATACCATCCATAACTATGCGTAAGCATAAATTTTAGGTCTGTGGTTATCCTGCGCCTTCCGTGCAGTCATCGTGCAGTCCATGTTTGTCAGTGAAGATAAAAAAAGCCTATCTATGGAATATTTGTTTTTCTTTTTTAAATTGACCTGTGATAGACCCTAGTTCCGCCTGATAGGAACAGGAGGAGAAAAAGCGACTTTGTTTTATATTATGTAGTGATAAATAAAATAGTAGTTTAAGCTTCAAGCTCAAACATTTTACACTTTCAAGTTTCAACACTACCTACCCTATTTTCTTTCTTTCTTTAGGAATTTTCAACGTATTTTTCGGAGCTCGTGTTCTTGACATACCGGGATGGAAAAATGTTAAACACTTGTGCTTGAGCCAACTCGGGAGACCATGTTTAAACAGGTACATGCATTAAAATGTAAGGTATTTAAATTTTCGGAAAAATAAAGCTGCCTTACAAATTCTATTCTTCCATTTGGAAATGATAAAAGTTTTAGTTTTTGTTTTTATGAATACGTACCTACAAATGTCAGTAGGCCGAGCACATGATTGATGCACGAGATAGACTACCCGTCTTTTACTAACTGTATGAATTAAAGAGGGACGGGTAGTCTATGTCGCGGCGAGATACTCTCGCGCCAATCATGTGCTAGCCCGGCTGTACAAATTAATACTTACTTCAGAAGCAAAATGTTATTTTACGAGTAGGTAGCTTTAAATGTACTTGTTTGAAAAACTCAAATAAGACTTATTTGAGTTTTCTAAGCTACAGCTAGTAAGCGAATCTACATTAACGACCTTGCAAAAGCTTTATTAGCCTTGTACTCCCCTGTTTTACCTATCATAAGTATTATTCTACCTCCCTACTTAAACGTTTGCGTAGTTACATCCTTTTTGTATTAACTTAGAGGATATAACCAAACGGAGGCGCCATGTCTGTAATTTTCTGTACAAAACAGTCTGCCGATTTTTCCGGAGGAGGGGAACGTCAAAAATGTATACGTAACGTAAAAATAGCCATGTCAGATAAACGTCAGTCCATACATTGTGTATGAACTGACGTACGCCTGTTAATGGCTACTCCGTTAGGTCATATCCTCTAAGTATTTTGATGAATTATTCTCCCAAAACTAAAAAGATAACCCACAGCAGCGTTTGTAGGTACTAGGTACTATTTATTCCCGAACCTTACCTAGTGCCATAGGTAGTTTCATATATTCCAGACGACTAACCTTACGGCACATTCTAGCCAGCCACTAAGGTCGCTATGGAATCTCTTGATAAATACAAGTATTTACGTTTTTTTATTTAATTTGTTTCCTGTCTCTTTCGCACTCGTGCAATACTTCGATTATCTATTCATGTCACTCAATGTCATTCCAAATGATACGAGTAATGTGTGGTCTGCATCACCGTGAGCGTCATTCTAGATCTGTTGCAAAGTGCATGGTGGTCGAACTAAAAGCAATAATCGCACTTGACGTGAAAATACTGGATGTTTGGTTGACCGAGTGCCAAGCTGTTATAGTACTTAAAGCCATTTGGAACTTGATTTCACTCAATTACCACTTACTACCTCACCAGGGTTTTGGTATTAATATAACTAGAGAATTTGAACTCGCAGTAAGTTCTCCTTTTAAGCTACTAGCTTTTGCCTGTGACTTCGTCTGCGTGGAGTTAGTAGTTTGGGTAGCTTATTTTTTGTCCAATATGCTTTTTATCGATTTCCGATACAAACTTCCACCCCCTTAAATTATGATTTCTGGGATAAAAAAAACCACTGATTCTGATTCACTGATTCTGGTGTAATGATTCAAATTAAATAATTGAATTGAATTGAAAAACTACCCTAAGATGTCCTTCCCCGGGACTCAAACTATCTCTATACCAAATTTCAACTACTTAAATCCGTTCAGCGGTTTAAGCGTGAAGAGGTAACAGACAGACACCCTTTCGCATTTATAATATTATAGTATGGATATTAGATGGATAGTAGGGATTTCCCGGCGCTTTTGTCCACAAATTGCGTATGAACTTTATCAATGTAGGTACCAATCCGTACACGGCGGGAAAAAATTGAGAAATTTGAACCTTATGTATTTCTATTCTGAGTTCAAATTTCTTCAATTTTATATCTTGAGTTATCAACTTCCTCTCGCCGTGCAGTACCGCATTAACCTAAAGTATTTACCGGCGTGAAGTTAGCAGCCTAAAGCTGGCAGCCCAAGATAATCCAACCAAATTAAGATGTCATTTTATATACCTCCTGTACACTCACATATTAAGCATTTTCAAGAGCATATACAACATGTTTTTAAAAGAAATTTTACTTTTTTATCACAACTGAAAGTGTTAAGCCCAAAAAGGGCCAAATTATTCACAAAACACATAGGGCAGCTAACTTCACAAACAGGCAGCCTACAACGTTTCTTCAATGGTTTCGTTATTTTTAGGGACACTGTCCAGATTACACATTGCTTCTAGTATCGTAAGAAGCGGCATAAAAAACTCTTTCAAATGAGGTATAAGTCGTGAACATTGAAAGAGTATGGCTACCTCAAAATCCAGAATAACACCCAGCAGCCTAAAACTTTTTCAGAGTTTGTCAAGATTTCGATGAGAAGCTGTCTAGATTACACTTTGTGTCTAGTATCGTAAGAAGCGGCATCAAAAACTCTTTCAAATGAGGTATAATTCGTGAACATTGAAAGAGTATGGCTTCCTCAAAATCCAGAATAACACCCAGCAGCCTAAAACATTTTCAGAGTTTGTCAAGATTTCGATGAGAAGCTGTCTAGATTACACTTTGTGTTTAGTATCGTAAGAAGCGGCATCAAAAACTCTTTCAAATGAGATATAATTCGTGAACATTGAAAGAGTATGGCTACCACAAAATCCAGAATAACACCCAGCAGCCTAAAACTTTTTCAGAGTTTGTCAAGATTTCGATGAGAAGCTGTCTAGATTACACTTTGTGTCTAGTATCGTAAGAAGCGGCATCAAAAACTCTTTCAAATGAGATATAATTCGTGAACATTGAAAGAGTATGGCTACCTCAAAATCCAGAATAACACCCAGCAGCCTAAAACTTTTTCAGAGTTTGTCAAGATTTCGATGAGAAGCTGTCTAGATTACACTTTGTGTCTAGTATCGTAAGAAGCGGCATCAAAAACTCTTTCAAATGAGATATAATTCGTAAACATTGAAATAGTATGGCTACCTCAAAATCCAGAATAACACCCAGCAGCCTAAAACTTTTTCAGAGTTTGTCAAGATTTCGATGAGAAGCTGTCTAGATTACACTTTGTGTCTAGTATCGTAAGAAGCGGCATCAAAAACTCTTTCAAATGAGATATAATTCGTGAACATTGAAAGAGTATGGCTACCTCAAAATCCAGAATAACACCCAGCAGCCTAAAACTTTTTCAGAGTTTGTCAAGATTTCGATGAGAAGCTGTCTAGATTACACTTTGTGTCTAGTATCGTAAGAAGCGGCATCAAAAACTCTTTCAAATAAGATATAATTCGTGAACATTGAAAGAGTATGGCTACCTCAAAATCCAGAATAACACCCAGCAGCCTAAAACTTTTTCAGTTTGTCAGATTTCGATGAGAAGCTGTCTACATTACACTTTGTGTCTAGTATCGTAAGAAGCGGCATCAAAAACTCTTTCAAATGAGATATAATTCGTGAACATTGAAAGAGTATGGCTACCTCAAAATCCAGAATAACACCCAGCAGCCTAAAACTTTTTCAGAGTTTGTCAAGATTTCGATGAGAAGCTGTCTAGATTACACTTTGTGTCTAGTATCGTAAGAAGCGGCATCAAAAACTCTTTCAAATGAGATATAATTTGTGAACATTGAAAGAGTACGGCTACCTCAAAATCCAGAATAACACCCAGCAGCCTAAAACTTTTTCAGAGTTTGTCAAGATTTCGATGAGAAGCTGTCTAGATTACACTTTGTGTCTAGTATCGTAAGAAGCGGCATCAAAAACTCTTTCAAATGAGATATAATTCGTGAACATTGAAAGAGTATGGCTACCTCAAAATCCAGAATAACACCCAGCAGCCTAAAACTTTTTCAGAGTTTGTCAAGATTTCGATGAGAAGCTGTCTAGATTACACTTTGTGTCTAGTATCGTAAGAAGCGGCATCAAAAACTCTTTCAAATGAGATATAATTCGTAAACATTGAAATAGTATGGCTACCTCAAAATCCAGAATAACACCCAGCAGCCTAAAACTTTTTCAGAGTTTGTCAAGATTTCGATGAGAAGCTGTCTAGATTACACTTTGTGTCTAGTATCGTAAGAAGCGGCATCAAAAACTCTTTCAAATGAGATATAATTCGTGAACATTGAAAGAGTATGGCTACCTCAAAATCCAGAATAACACCCAGCAGCCTAAAACTTTTTCAGAGTTTGTCAAGATTTCGATGAGAAGCTGTCTAGATTACACTTTGTGTCTAGTATCGTAAGAAGCGGCATCAAAAACTCTTTCAAATAAGATATAATTCGTGAACATTGAAAGAGTATGGCTACCTCAAAATCCAGAATAACACCCAGCAGCCTAAAACTTTTTCAGTTCGTCAAGATTTCGATGAGAGGCTGTCTACATTACACTTTGTGCATTACATTACATTACATTACATTACAGTACATTACAGTACATTACAATCAATTTTTTTTTACGATAAGCAATTGAAATTAGAGTTTAAATGGATTTGTTATACAATTTCCATTCTGATATTTGACTCTCCATTCCATAAATAAAGATTCTTTTGCTTGAATTGTTAATTGAAAGTACCCTCAACATATACTATAAAAATGTATACATAGTCATGTTTTAAAAAAAACATGCATTTTACTTTCCTCGTATTCGAAATGAAAAGTAGAGTGTTTAACTCGGGTGAAAGGCATCCTTTCTGCCTCGGACTATTGGCGCTCTCACTGCGTTCGAGCGCCAAAATACCTCGGTAGAAATTAATGCCTTTCATCCCTTGGTTAACAATCTACTATTCTGTAACTCTTTGAACATTTCATGATTTACATTTAAACGAGGAACGTACCCGCAGAGCTTAGACTTGTCTCGCGCAGTCATTGTACGTTGAAACTTCTTATCCAAGCTTGCTACGGTGAACTCGTAGGTATAAAACAGTTCCTTTTTAGTTTCGATCCCGACAAAAAGACAATTCGACACGATTTCTTTTCCAACAGGCTTCAAATTTAAACTTTCTATTATATCGCGACGTAAATAAGACTTCTGTGCGCCCGAATCAATAAAGCATCGTACCGGTATACATTTCTTATCGTATTCCTGGGTTCGAATCCCGGCAGAGGCATTTATTTGCGTGATGGCCACGAATATTTGAAGGGTACACGGAAAGAACATGTCTAGTCACTTTTTTCGGAAAATGAGATTTTCATTTCAAAATGTAGAGCTCTTAATGAACTATTAGTTATATCTTTTGCTACCACTGTATAATATATGTAACACAACTTTTTTTTTAGTTAAAAAAGACCTGGTCACGGAATTACCATACATTTTGACATGGTTCCAAATTTTAAAACCGCGATTACTCAACATGTTACTAAATTGACTAGACATGTTCTTTCCGTGTACCCTTAATTTGTTCTTGCGTCTTGGATGTTTTTTATACAAATTCATTTGAAGTAAGAAGCGGCATGAAAAACTCTTTCAAATGAGGTATAATTCGTGAACATTGAAAGACCGTGGCTACCTCAAAATCCAGAATAACACCCAGCAGCCTAAAACTTTTTCAGAGTTTGTCAAGATTTCGATGAGAAGCTGTCGAGATTACACTTTGTGTCCAGTATCGTAAGAAGCGGCATCAAAAACTCTTTCAAATGAGATATAATTCGTGAACATTGAAAGAGTATGGCTACCTCAAAATCCAGAATAACACCCAGCAGCCTAAAACTTTTTCAGAGTTTGTCAAGATTTCGATGAGAAGCTGTCTAGATTACACTTTGTGTCTAGTATCGTAAGAAGCGGCATCAAAAACTCTTTCAAATAAGATATAATTCGTGAACATTGAAAGAGTATGGCTACCTCAAAATCCAGAATAACACCCAGCAGCCTAAAACTTTTTCAGTTCGTCAAGATTTCGATGAGAGGCTGTCTACATTACACTTTGTGCATTACATTACATTACATTACATTACAGTACATTACAGTACATTACAATCAATTTTTTTTTACGATAAGCAATTGAAATTAGAGTTTAAATGGATTTGTTATACAATTTCCATTCTGATATTTGACTCTCCATTCCATAAATAAAGATTCTTTTGCTTGAATTGTTAATTGAAAGTACCCTCAACATATACTATAAAAATGTATACATAGTCATGTTTTAAAAAAAACATGCATTTTACTTTCCTCGTATTCGAAATGAAAAGTAGAGTGTTTAACTCGGGTGAAAGGCATCCTTTCTGCCTCGGACTATTGGCGCTCTCACTGCGTTCGAGCGCCAAAATACCTCGGTAGAAATTAATGCCTTTCATCCCTTGGTTAACAATCTACTATTCTGTAACTCTTTGAACATTTCATGATTTACATTTAAACGAGGAACGTACCCGCAGAGCTTAGACTTGTCTCGCGCAGTCATTGTACGTTGAAACTTCTTATCCAAGCTTGCTACGGTGAACTCGTAGGTATAAAACAGTTCCTTTTTAGTTTCGATCCCGACAAAAAGACAATTCGACACGATTTCTTTTCCAACAGGCTTCAAATTTAAACTTTCTATTATATCGCGACGTAAATAAGACTTCTGTGCGCCCGAATCAATAAAGCATCGTACCGGTATACATTTCTTATCGTATTCCTGGGTTCGAATCCCGGCAGAGGCATTTATTTGCGTGATGGGCACGAATATTTGAAGGGTACACGGAAAGAACATGTCTAGTCACTTTTTTCGGAAAATGAGATTTTCATTTCAAAATGTAGAGCTCTTAATGAACTATTAGTTATATCTTTTGCTACCACTGTATAATATATGTAACACAACTTTTTTTTTAGTTAAAAAAGACCTGGTCACGGAATTACCATACATTTTGACATGGTTCCAAATTTTAAAACCGCGATTACTCAACATGTTACTAAATTGACTAGACATGTTCTTTCCGTGTACCCTTAATTTGTTCTTGCGTCTTGGATGTTTTTTATACAAATTCATTTGAAGTAAGAAGCGGCATGAAAAACTCTTTCAAATGAGGTATAATTCGTGAACATTGAAAGACCGTGGCTACCTCAAAATCCAGAATAACACCCAGCAGCCTAAAACTTTTTCAGAGTTTGTCAAGATTTCGATGAGAAGCTGTCGAGATTACACTTTGTGTCCAGTATCGTAAGAAGCGGCATCAAAAACTCTTTCAAATAAGATATAATTCGTGAACATTGAAAGAGTATGGCTACCTCAAAATCCAGAATAACACAAAGCAGCCTAAAACTTTTTCAGAGTTTGTCAAGATTTCGATGAGAAGCTGTCTAGATTACACTTTGTGTCTAGTATCGTAAGAAGCGGCATCAAAAACTCTTTCAAATGAGATATAATTCGTGAACATTGAAAGAGTATGGCTACCTGAAAATCCAGAATAACACCCAGCAGCCTAAAACTTTTTCAGAGTTTGTCAAGATTTCGATGAGAAGCTGTCTAGATTACACTTTGTGTCTAGTATCGTAAGAAGCGGCATCAAAAACTCTTTCGAATGAGATATAATTCGTGAACATTGAAAGAGTATGGCTACCTCAAAATCCAGAATAACACCCAGCAGCCTAAAACTTTTTCAGAGTTTGTCAAGATTTCGATGAGAAGCTGTCTAGATTACACTTTGTGTCTAGTATCGTAAGAAGCGGCATCAAAAACTCTTTCGAATGAGATATAATTCGTGAACATTGAAAGAGTATGGCTACCTCAAAATCCAGAATAACACCCAGCAGCCTAAAACTTTTTCAGAGTTTGTCAAGATTTCGATGAGAAGCTGTCTAGATTACACTTTGTGTCTAGTATCGCAAGAAGCGGCATCAAAAACTCTTTCAAATGAGATATAATTCGTGAACATTGAAAGAGTACGGCTACCTCAAAATCCAGAATAACACCCAGCAGCCTAAAACTTTTTCAGAGTTTGTCAAGATTTCGATGAGAAGCTGTCTAGATTACACTTTGTGTCTAGTATTGTAAGAAGCGGCATCAAAAACTCTTTCGAATGAGATATAATTCGTGAACATTGAAAGAGTATGGCTACCTCAAAATCCAGAATAACACCCAGCAGCCTAAAACTTTTTCAGAGTTTGTCAAGATTTCGATGAGAAGCTGTCTAGATTACACTTTGTGTCTAGTATCGTAAGAAGCGGCATCAAAAACTCTTTCAAATGAGATATAATTCGTGAACATTGAAAGAGTATGGCTACCTCAAAATCCAGAATAACACCCAGCAGCCTAAAACTTTTTCAGAGTTTGTCAAGATTTCGATGAGAAGCTGTCTAGATTACACTTTGTGTCTAGTATCGTAAGAAGCGGCATCAAAAACTCTTTCAAATAAGATATAATTCGTGAACATTGAAAGAGTATGGCTACCTCAAAATCCAGAATAACACCCAGCAGCCTAAAACTTTTTCAGTTTGTCAGATTTCGATGAGAAGCTGTCTACATTACACTTTGTGTCTAGTATCGTAAGAAGCGGCATCAAAAACTCTTTCAAATGAGATATAATTCGTGAACATTGAAAGAGTATGGCTACCTCAAAATCCAGAATAACACCCAGCAGCCTAAAACTTTTTCAGTTTGTCAGATTTCGATGAGAAGCTGTCTACATTACACTTTGTGTCTAGTATCGTAAGAAGCGGCATCAAAAACTCTTTCAAATGAGATATAATTCGTGAACATTGAAAGAGTATGGCTACCTCAAAATCCAGAATAACACCCAGCAGCCTAAAACTTTTTCAGAGTTTGTCAAGATTTCGATGAGAAGCTGTCTAGATTACACTTTGTGTCTAGTATCGTAAGAAGCGGCATCAAAAACTCTTTCAAATAAGATATAATTCGTGAACATTGAAAGAGTATGGCTACCTCAAAATCCAGAATAACACCCAGCAGCCTAAAACTTTTTCAGTTTGTCAGATTTCGATGAGAAGCTGTCTACATTACACTTTGTGTCTAGTATCGTAAGAAGCGGCATCAAAAACTCTTTCAAATGAGATATAATTCGTGAACATTGAAAGAGTATGGCTACCTCAAAATCCAGAATAACACCCAGCAGCCTAAAACTTTTTCAGAGTTTGTCAAGATTTCGATGAGAAGCTGTCTAGATTACACTTTGTGTCTAGTATCGTAAGAAGCGGCATCAAAAACTCTTTCAAATGAGATATAATTTGTGAACATTGAAAGAGTACGGCTACCTCAAAATCCAGAATAACACCCAGCAGCCTAAAACTTTTTCAGAGTTTGTCAAGATTTCGATGAGAAGCTGTCTAGATTACACTTTGTGTCTAGTATCGTAAGAAGCGGCATCAAAAACTCTTTCAAATGAGATATAATTCGTGAACATTGAAAGAGTATGGCTACCTCAAAATCCAGAATAACACCCAGCAGCCTAAAACTTTTTCAGAGTTTGTCAAGATTTCGATGAGAAGCTGTCTAGATTACACTTTGTGTCTAGTATCGTAAGAAGCGGCATCAAAAACTCTTTCAAATGAGATATAATTCGTAAACATTGAAATAGTATGGCTACCTCAAAATCCAGAATAACACCCAGCAGCCTAAAACTTTTTCAGAGTTTGTCAAGATTTCGATGAGAAGCTGTCTAGATTACACTTTGTGTCTAGTATCGTAAGAAGCGGCATCAAAAACTCTTTCAAATGAGATATAATTCGTGAACATTGAAAGAGTATGGCTACCTCAAAATCCAGAATAACACCCAGCAGCCTAAAACTTTTTCAGAGTTTGTCAAGATTTCGATGAGAAGCTGTCTAGATTACACTTTGTGTCTAGTATCGTAAGAAGCGGCATCAAAAACTCTTTCAAATAAGATATAATTCGTGAACATTGAAAGAGTATGGCTACCTCAAAATCCAGAATAACACCCAGCAGCCTAAAACTTTTTCAGTTCGTCAAGATTTCGATGAGAGGCTGTCTACATTACACTTTGTGCATTACATTACATTACATTACATTACAGTACATTACAGTACATTACAATCAATTTTTTTTTACGATAAGCAATTGAAATTAGAGTTTAATTGGATTTGTTATACAATTTCCATTCTGATATTTGACTCTCCATTCCATAAATAAAGATTCTTTTGCTTGAATTGTTAATTGAAAGTACCCTCAACATATACTATAAAAATGTATACATAGTCATGTTTTAAAAAAAACATGCATTTTACTTTCCTCGTATTCGAAATGAAAAGTAGAGTGTTTAACTCGGGTGAAAGGCATCCTTTCTGCCTCGGACTATTGGCGCTCTCACTGCGTTCGAGCGCCAAAATACCTCGGTAGAATTTAATGCCTTTCATCCCTTGGTTAACAATCTACTATTCTGTAACTCTTTGAACATTTCATGATTTACATTTAAACGAGGAACATACCCGCAGAGCTTAGACTTGTCTCGCGCAGTCATTGTACGTTGAAACTTCTTATCCAAGCTTGCTACGGTGAACTCGTAGGTATAAAACAGTTCCTTTTTAGTTTCGATCCCGACAAAAAGACAATTCGACACGATTTCTTTGCCAACAGGCTTCAAATTTAAACTTTCTATTATATCGCGACGTAAATAAGACTTCTGTGCGCCCGAATCAATAAAGCATCGTACCGGTATACATTTCTTATCGTATTCCTGGGTTCGAATCCCGGCAGAGGCATTTATTTGCGTGATGGGCACGAATATTTGAAGGGTACACGGAAAGAACATGTCTAGTCACTTTTTTCGGAAAATGAGATTTTCATTTCAAAATGTAGAGCTCTTAATGAACTATTAGTTATATCTTTTGCTACCACTGTATAATATATGTAACACAACTTTTTTTTTAGTTAAAAAAGACCTGGTCACGGAATTACCATACATTTTGACATGGTTCCAAATTTTAAAACCGCGATTACTCAACATGTTACTAAATTGACTAGACATGTTCTTTCCGTGTACCCTTAATTTGTTCTTGCGTCTTGGATGTTTTTTATACAAATTCATTTGAAGTAAGAAGCGGCATGAAAAACTCTTTCAAATGAGGTATAATTCGTGAACATTGAAAGACCGTGGCTACCTCAAAATCCAGAATAACACCCAGCAGCCTAAAACTTTTTCAGAGTTTGTCAAGATTTCGATGAGAAGCTGTCGAGATTACACTTTGTGTCTAGTATCGTAAGAAGCGGCATCAAAAACTCTTTCAAATGAGATATAATTCGTGAACATTGAAAGAGTACGGCTACCTCAAAATCCAGAATAACACCCAGCAGCCTAAAACTTTTTCAGAGTTTGTCAAGATTTCGATGAGAAGCTGTCTAGATTACACTTTGTGTCTAGTATCGTAAGAAGCGGCATCAAAAACTCTTTCAAATAAGATATAATTCGTGAACATTGAAAGAGTATGGCTACCTCAAAATCCAGAATAACACCCAGCAGCCTAAAACTTTTTCAGTTTGTCAGATTTCGATGAGAAGCTGTCTACATTACACTTTGTGTCTAGTATCGTAAGAAGCGGCATCAAAAACTCTTTCAAATGAGATATAATTCGTGAACATTGAAAGAGTATGGCTACCTCAAAATCCAGAATAACACCCAGCAGCCTAAAACTTTTTCAGAGTTTGTCAAGATTTCGATGAGAAGCTGTCTAGATTACACTTTGTGTCTAGTATCGTAAGAAGCGGCATCAAAAACTCTTTCAAATAAGATATAATTTGTGAACATTGAAAGAGTATGGCTACCTCAAAATCCAGAATAACACCCAGCAGCCTAAAACTTTTTCAGTTTGTCAGATTTCGATGAGAAGCTGTCTACATTACACTTTGTGTCTAGTATCGTAAGAAGCGGCATCAAAAACTCTTTCAAATGAGATATAATTCGTGAACATTGAAAGAGTATGGCTACCTCAAAATCCAGAATAACACCCAGCAGCCTAAAACTTTTTCAGTTTGTCAGATTTCGATGAGAAGCTGTCTACATTACACTTTGTGTCTAGTATCGTAAGAAGCGGCATCAAAAACTCTTTCAAATGAGATATAATTCGTGAACATTGAAAGAGTATGGCTACCTCAAAATCCAGAATAACACCCAGCAACCTAAAACTTTTTCAGAGTTTGTCAAGATTTCGATGAGAAGCTGTCTAGATTACACTTTGTGTCTAGTATCGTAAGAAGCGGCATCAAAAACTCTTTCAAATAAGATATAATTCGTGAACATTGAAAGAGTATGGCTACCTCAAAATCCAGAATAACACCCAGCAGCCTAAAACTTTTTCAGTTTGTCAGATTTCGATGAGAAGCTGTCTACATTACACTTTGTGTCTAGTATCGTAAGAAGCGGCATCAAAAACTCTTTCAAATGAGATATAATTCGTGAACATTGAAAGAGTATGGCTACCTCAAAATCCAGAATAACACCCAGCAGCCTAAAACTTTTTCAGAGTTTGTCAAGATTTCGATGAGAAGCTGTCTAGATTACACTTTGTGTCTAGTATCGTAAGAAGCGGCATCAAAAACTCTTTCAAATGAGATATAATTTGTGAACATTGAAAGAGTACGGCTACCTCAAAATCCAGAATAACACCCAGCAGCCTAAAACTTTTTCAGAGTTTGTCAAGATTTCGATGAGAAGCTGTCTAGATTACACTTTGTGTCTAGTATCGTAAGAAGCGGCATCAAAAACTCTTTCAAATGAGATATAATTCGTGAACATTGAAAGAGTATGGCTACCTCAAAATCCAGAATAACACCCAGCAGCCTAAAACTTTTTCAGAGTTTGTCAAGATTTCGATGAGAAGCTGTCTAGATTACACTTTGTGTCTAGTATCGTAAGAAGCGGCATCAAAAACTCTTTCAAATGAGATATAATTCGTAAACATTGAAATAGTATGGCTACCTCAAAATCCAGAATAACACCCAGCAGCCTAAAACTTTTTCAGAGTTTGTCAAGATTTCGATGAGAAGCTGTCTAGATTACACTTTGTGTCTAGTATCGTAAGAAGCGGCATCAAAAACTCTTTCAAATGAGATATAATTCGTGAACATTGAAAGAGTATGGCTACCTCAAAATCCAGAATAACACCCAGCAGCCTAAAACTTTTTCAGAGTTTGTCAAGATTTCGATGAGAAGCTGTCTAGATTACACTTTGTGTCTAGTATCGTAAGAAGCGGCATCAAAAACTCTTTCAAATAAGATATAATTCGTGAACATTGAAAGAGTATGGCTACCTCAAAATCCAGAATAACACCCAGCAGCCTAAAACTTTTTCAGTTCGTCAAGATTTCGATGAGAGGCTGTCTACATTACACTTTGTGCATTACATTACATTACATTACATTACAGTACATTACAGTACATTACAATCAATTTTTTTTTACGATAAGCAATTGAAATTAGAGTTTAAATGGATTTGTTATACAATTTCCATTCTGATCTCCATTCCATAAATAAAGATTCTTTTGCTTGAATTGTTAATTGAAAGTACCCTCAACATATACTATAAAAATGTATACATAGTCATGTTTTAAAAAAAACATGCATTTTACTTTCCTCGTATTCGAAATGAAAAGTAGAGTGTTTAACTCGGGTGAAAGGCATCCTTTCTGCCTCGGACTATTGGCGCTCTCACTGCGTTCGAGCGCCAAAATACCTCGGTAGAAATTAATGCCTTTCATCCCTTGGTTAACAATCTACTATTCTGTAACTCTTTGAACATTTCATGATTTACATTTAAACGAGGAACGTACCCGCAGAGCTTAGACTTGTCTCGCGCAGTCATTGTACGTTGAAACTTCTTATCCAAGCTTGCTACGGTGAACTCGTAGGTATAAAACAGTTCCTTTTTAGTTTCGATCCCGACAAAAAGACAATTCGACACGATTTCTTTTCCAACAGGCTTCAAATTTAAACTTTCTATTATATCGCGACGTAAATAAGACTTCTGTGCGCCCGAATCAATAAAGCATCGTACCGGTATACATTTCTTATCGTATTCCTGGGTTCGAATCCCGGCAGAGGCATTTATTTGCGTGATGGGCACGAATATTTGAAGGGTACACGGAAAGAACATGTCTAGTCACTTTTTTCGGAAAATGAGATTTTCATTTCAAAATGTAGAGCTCTTAATGAACTATTAGTTATATCTTTTGCTACCACTGTATAATATATGTAACACAACTTTTTTTTTAGTTAAAAAAGACCTGGTCACGGAATTACCATACATTTTGACATGGTTCCAAATTTTAAAACCGCGATTACTCAACATGTTACTAAATTGACTAGACATGTTCTTTCCGTGTACCCTTAATTTGTTCTTGCGTCTTGGATGTTTTTTATACAAATTCATTTGAAGTAAGAAGCGGCATGAAAAACTCTTTCAAATGAGGTATAATTCGTGAACATTGAAAGACCGTGGCTACCTCAAAATCCAGAATAACACCCAGCAGCCTAAAACTTTTTCAGAGTTTGTCAAGATTTCGATGAGAAGCTGTCGAGATTACACTTTGTGTCTAGTATCGTAAGAAGCGGCATCAAAAACTCTTTCAAATGAGATATAATTCGTGAACATTGAAAGAGTACGGCTACCTCAAAATCCAGAATAACACCCAGCAGCCTAAAACTTTTTCAGAGTTTGTCAAGATTTCGATGAGAAGCTGTCTAGATTACACTTTGTGTCTAGTATCGTAAGAAGCGGCATCAAAAACTCTTTCAAATAAGATATAATTCGTGAACATTGAAAGAGTATGGCTACCTCAAAATCCAGAATAACACCCAGCAGCCTAAAACTTTTTCAGTTTGTCAGATTTCGATGAGAAGCTGTCTACATTACACTTTGTGTCTAGTATCGTAAGAAGCGGCATCAAAAACTCTTTCAAATGAGATATAATTCGTGAACATTGAAAGAGTATGGCTACCTCAAAATCCAGAATAACACCCAGCAGCCTAAAACTTTTTCAGTTTGTCAGATTTCGATGAGAAGCTGTCTACATTACACTTTGTGTCTAGTATCGTAAGAAGCGGCATCAAAAACTCTTTCAAATGAGATATAATTCGTGAACATTGAAAGAGTATGGCTACCTCAAAATCCAGAATAACACCCAGCAGCCTAAAACTTTTTCAGAGTTTGTCAAGATTTCGATGAGAAGCTGTCTAGATTACACTTTGTGTCTAGTATCGTAAGAAGCGGCATCAAAAACTCTTTCAAATAAGATATAATTCGTGAACATTGAAAGAGTATGGCTACCTCAAAATCCAGAATAACACCCAGCAGCCTAAAACTTTTTCAGTTTGTCAGATTTCGATGAGAAGCTGTCTACATTACACTTTGTGTCTAGTATCGTAAGAAGCGGCATCAAAAACTCTTTCAAATGAGATATAATTCGTGAACATTGAAAGAGTATGGCTACCTCAAAATCCAGAATAACACCCAGCAGCCTAAAACTTTTTCAGAGTTTGTCAAGATTTCGATGAGAAGCTGTCTAGATTACACTTTGTGTCTAGTATCGTAAGAAGCGGCATCAAAAACTCTTTCAAATGAGATATAATTTGTGAACATTGAAAGAGTACGGCTACCTCAAAATCCAGAATAACACCCAGCAGCCTAAAACTTTTTCAGAGTTTGTCAAGATTTCGATGAGAAGCTGTCTAGATTACACTTTGTGTCTAGTATCGTAAGAAGCGGCATCAAAAACTCTTTCAAATGAGATATAATTCGTGAACATTGAAAGAGTATGGCTACCTTATTTCTCTACATCTGTCAAATACCATTTTCAATCTACGGTCGTGTTCCTCCTTAGAACTGCCGTAAATAAGTAAATCGTCTACAAATAAACAAACACCTGGAATGTCGTCGAAGTGCTCATACATTTTTTTATGAAACACTTCCGATGCAGATGAAATTCCGAAAGGAAGACGCAAGAATTTATATCTACCGAAACTGGTATTAAATGTACAAAGGTCTGTACTATCAGCATGTAATTTTAGTTGCCAGAAACCCTGTTTGGCATCCAAAGTACTGAAATACTTGGATCCACCTAGATTAGCTGTAATTTCGTCCAAAGTGGGCAGTTTAAAATGCTCGCGCTTGATTGCTAAATTTAAATCACGCGGATCCAAACAAATCCTTATGTCCCCGTTGGCCTTTCTAGCTACTGTCATGCTGTTGACCCAGTCTGTTGGGCCCTCAACCTTTGCAATAACTCCGTCTTTAATCATTTCGTCCAATTTACTCTTTACCGAATCTTTCAAGGCCACAGGGAGCTTCCTAGGAGCATGCACCACTGGCCTGACGTTTTCGTTAAGCTCAATTTTATAATGGCCTGGCATACAACCTACCCCCTCAAAAACGTCTCTGTACTCTGTAAAAATGCTATCATTTAAATTACATTCCTTATCACTGTTCACTTCCAATACTAACTTTACTAAATTTAACTCGCGACATGAGTCACGGCCTAAAACAGGTGGCGAATCTACATCGGCTATTGTAAAATCTACAATGTAACTACGATTTCTATGCTGCACCTTTAAATTACACTGGCCTACAACTTTTATGCCCGTACCAGAATAACCCGTTAATCGGACTAAAGACATTCCTAACTCTCGCTCAGATATACCTAAATTTCGCAAACAGGTACGCGGGATGATGTTCACGTCGGCCCCAGTGTCCAATTTAAATTTTAACTTACTATCATTAATTGTCAAATCGACAGACCAATCACTTTGAGAATCAGAAAGATAATATATTACTCGTACCTGATCGGTTGAGTCATCCGCTTGAATCTCGTAAAATTTGCACATCCGAGAAAAGTGATCAAATCGGTTGCAGTTCAAACACCTCTTTCCTGCAGCAGGACATCTGGAGTTCCCATGTTCATAACCACACATTGAACACCATGCACTACGCTCACTACTACGACCGTGTTCGTACGTCAGTTGATTTCGTTGCATCGGTAGATTCCAGCGCTGCACTGGCGGCGCGGGCGGGTGAGCGGGCGGCGCACGGGGGCGCGATGGCTGCCTACGACCGCGGGGCCACCCGCGCGCTGCTCCTCGATGCGCGGGCGCTCCTCGCCGGGATACCCACATTACCCGATTTACATCACTAATTTCACTACTGTCTTCCCGCAGTACTCCGTGATGCCCAAAATAATCTCTTTGTACCGCATAGGCATGATGCTCCACAGATTCTTTTTTGATGGCTCCGGCCTGTACCTTCGAAATTTGCGCAACATTGCAAATATCTAATGATTTTTTCAAAGTTAAATCTGGTTCCCGTAGTAGTCTTTCCCGAATCGCGTGGTCCTTTATTCCACAAATAAGTCTATCCCGAATTAAAGTCTCCATTAGGTCTTTAAATTCACACGAACTCGCCAATTTTTTTAACTCGAACGAATATTGTTCGATAGACTCGCCTTCCTTTTGATCGCGAGTAAAAAATCTGTGCCGTTCAATAGTAAGATTCTTTTTAGGCAGGAAAAATGAGTCAAACTTATCCAGTAACTCCGATGATTTCGTTATCGACGATTTATCAAATTGCTCGTACACTTCTCGGCACTGCTCGCCGACGATATGTAAAAGGATGCTTAATTGTACTTTCGAGTCTTTTTTCGACAGCTCACACGCGTCATAATAAATGAGAAATGCGTTCTTCCATTTTTCCCACTCTTTTGATAAATTTCCCGTCGTAACATTTTCTAAACTATTAACGAACGAAAATGGCGGCGGCGGTGGCAATATCGAGTCCATGATCAAAGTTCACAAAATTACTTCCACTAATTGTCACCAAATCGAATCTTCTACAGCACGTATACACACAGTTAACTACGTGGACCGTAAAACACAATATCTTCAAACAATTTTCAATGTAGATTCTTTTATTTCGGCTGCGCCATGTTAAAGATGTAAATGAAACACCAAGTTCGGGCGGAGACTGGCCGTACTTTATTTAGGTACTTACCCACATGCGTATATAAATATAACCAATATCAGATCTACCCACAGTTCCAAATTTTAAAACCGCGATTACTCAACATGTTACTAAATTGACTAGACATGTTCTTTCCGTGTACCCTTAATTTGTTCTTGCGTCTTGGATGTTTTTTATACAAATTCATTTGAAGTAAGAAGCGGCATGAAAAACTCTTTCAAACGAGGTATAATTCGTGAACATTGAAAGACCGTGGCTACCTCAAAATCCAGAATAACACCCAGCAGCCTAAAACTTTTTCAGAGTTTGTCAAGATTTCGATGAGAAGCTGTCGAGATTACACTTTGTGTCCAGTATCGTAAGAAGCGGCATCAAAAACTCTTTCAAATAAGATATAATTCGTGAACATTGAAAGAGTATGGCTACCTCAAAATCCAGAATAACACAAAGCAGCCTAAAACTTTTTCAGAGTTAGTCAAGATTTCGATGAGAAGCTGTCTAGATTACACTTTGTGTCTAGTATCGTAAGAAGCGGCATCAAAAACTCTTTCAAATGAGATATAATTCGTGAACATTGAAAGAGTATGGCTACCTCAAAATCCAGAATAACACCCAGCAGCCTAAAACTTTTTCAGAGTTTGTCAAGATTTCGATGAGAAGCTGTCTAGATTACACTTTGTGTCTAGTATCGTAAGAAGCGGCATCAAAAACTCTTTCGAATGAGATATAATTCGTGAACATTGAAAGAGTATGGCTACCTCAAAATCCAGAATAACACCCAGCAGCCTAAAACTTTTTCAGAGTTTGTCAAGATTTCGATGAGAAGCTGTCTAGATTACACTTTGTGTCTAGTATCGTAAGAAGCGGCATCAAAAACTCTTTCAAATGAGATATAATTCGTGAACATTGAAAGAGTATGGCTACCTCAAAATCCAGAATAACACCCAGCAGCCTAAAACTTTTTCAGAGTTTGTCAAGATTTCGATGAGAAGCTGTCTAGATTACACTTTGTGTCTAGTATCGTAAGAAGCGGCATCAAAAACTCTTTCAAATGAGATATAATTCGTGAACATTGAAAGAGTATGGCTACCTCAAAATCCAGAATAACACCCAGCAGCCTAAAACTTTTTCAGAGTTTGTCAAGATTTCGATGAGAAGCTGTCTAGATTACACTTTGTGTCTAGTATCGTAAGAAGCGGCATCAAAAACTCTTTCAAATGAGATATAATTCGTGAACATTGAAAGAGTATGGCTACCTCAAAATCCAGAATAACACCCAGCAGCCTAAAACTTTTTCAGAGTTTGTCAAGATTTCGATGAGAAGCTGTCTAGATTACACTTTGTGTCTAGTATCGTAAGAAGCGGCATCAAAAACTCTTTCAAATAAGATATAATTCGTGAACATTGAAAGAGTATGGCTACCTCAAAATCCAGAATAACACCCAGCAGCCTAAAACTTTTTCAGTTTGTCAGATTTCGATGAGAAGCTGTCTACATTACACTTTGTGTCTAGTATCGTAAGAAGCGGCATCAAAAACTCTTTCAAATGAGATATAATTCGTGAACATTGAAAGAGTATGGCTACCTCAAAATCCAGAATAACACCCAGCAGCCTAAAACTTTTTCAGAGTTTGTCAAGATTTCGATGAGAAGCTGTCTAGATTACACTTTGTGTCTAGTATCGTAAGAAGCGGCATCAAAAACTCTTTCAAATGAGATATAATTCGTGAACATTGAAAGAGTATGGCTACCTCAAAATCCAGAATAACACCCAGCAGCCTAAAACTTTTTCAGAGTTTGTCAAGATTTCGATGAGAAGCTGTCTAGATTACACTTTGTGTCTAGTATCGTAAGAAGCGGCATCAAAAACTCTTTCAAATGAGATATAATTCGTGAACATTGAAAGAGTATGGCTACCTCAAAATCCAGAATAACACCCAGCAGCCTAAAACTTTTTCAGAGTTTGTCAAGATTTCGATGAGAAGCTGTCTAGATTACACTTTGTGTCTAGTATCGTAAGAAGCGGCATCAAAAACTCTTTCGAATGAGATATAATTCGTGAACATTGAAAGAGTATGGCTACCTCAAAATCCAGAATAACACCCAGCAGCCTAAAACTTTTTCAGAGTTTGTCAAGATTTCGATGAGAAGCTGTCTAGATTACACTTTGTGTCTAGTATCGTAAGAAGCGGCATCAAAAACTCTTTCAAATGAGATATAATTCGTGAACATTGAAAGAGTATGGCTACCTCAAAATCCAGAATAACACCCAGCAGCCTAAAACTTTTTCAGAGTTTGTCAAGATTTCGATGAGAAGCTGTCTAGATTACACTTTGTGTCTAGTATCGTAAGAAGCGGCATCAAAAACTCTTTCAAATAAGATATAATTCGTGAACATTGAAAGAGTATGGCTACCTCAAAATCCAGAATAACACCCAGCAGCCTAAAACTTTTTCAGTTTGTCAGATTTCGATGAGAAGCTGTCTACATTACACTTTGTGTCTAGTATCGTAAGAAGCGGCATCAAAAACTCTTTCAAATGAGATATAATTCGTGAACATTGAAAGAGTATGGCTACCTCAAAATCCAGAATAACACCCAGCAGCCTAAAACTTTTTCAGAGTTTGTCAAGATTTCGATGAGAAACTGTCTAGATTACACTTTGTGTCTAGTATCGTAAGAAGCGGCATCAAAAACTCTTTCAAATGAGATATAATTCGTGAACATTGAAAGAGTACGGCTACCTCAAAATCCAGAATAACACCCAGCAGCCTAAAACTTTTTCAGAGTTTGTCAAGATTTCGATGAGAAGCTGTCTAGATTACACTTTGTGTCTAGTATCGTAAGAAGCGGCATCAAAAACTCTTTCAAATGAGATATAATTCGTGAACATTGAAAGAGTATGGCTACCTCAAAATCCAGAATAACACCCAGCAGCCTAAAACTTTTTCAGAGTTTGTCAAGATTTCGATGAGAAGCTGTCTAGATTACACTTTGTGTCTAGTATCGTAAGAAGCGGCATCAAAAACTCTTTCAAATGAGATATAATTCGTAAACATTGAAAGAGTATGGCTACCTCAAAATCCAGAATAACACCCAGCAGCCTAAAACTTTTTCAGAGTTTGTCAAGATTTCGATGAGAAGCTGTCTAGATTACACTTTGTGTCTAGTATCGTAAGAAGCGACATCAAAAACTCTTTCAAATGAGATATAATTCGTGAACATTGAAAGAGTATGGCTACCTCAAAATCCAGAATAACACCCAGCAGCCTAAAACTTTTTCAGAGTTTGTCAAGATTTCGATGAGAAGTTGTCTAGATTACACTTTGTGTCTAGTATCGTAAGAAGCGGCATCAAAAACTCTTTCAAATGAGATATAATTCGTGAACATTGAAAGAGTATGGCTACCTCAAAATCCAGAATAACACCCAGCAGCCTAAAACTTTTTCAGAGTTTGTCAAGATTTCGATGAGAAGCTGTCTAGATTACACTTTGTGTCTAGTATCGTAAGAAGCGGCATCAAAAACTCTTTCAAATGAGATATAATTCGTGAACATTGAAAGAGTATGGCTACCTCAAAATCCAGAATAACACCCAGCAGCCTAAAACTTTTTCAGAGTTTGTCAAGATTTCGATGAGAAGCTGTCTAGATTACACTTTGTGTCTAGTATCGTAAGAAGCGGCATCAAAAACTCTTTCAAATGAGATATAATTTGTAAACATTGAAAGAGTATGGCTACCTCAAAATCCAGAATAACACCCAGCAGCCTAAAACTTTTTCAGAGTTTGTCAAGATTTCGATGAGAAGCTGTCTAGATTACACTTTGTGTCTAGTATCGTAAGAAGCGGCATCAAAAACTCTTTCAAATGAGATATAATTCGTGAACATTGAAAGAGTATGGCTACCTCAAAATCCAGAATAACACCCAGCAGCCTAAAACTTTTTCAGAGTTTGTCAAGATTTCGATGAGAAGCTGTATAGATTACACTTTGTGTCTAGTATCGTAAGAAGCGGCATCAAAAACTCTTTCGAATGAGATATAATTCGTGAACATTGAAAGAGTATGGCTACCTCAAAATCCAGAATAACACCCAGCAGCCTAAAACTTTTTCAGTTCGTCAAGATTTCGATGAGAGGCTGTCTACATTACACTTTGTGCATTACATTACATTACATTACAGTACATTACAGTACATTACAATCAATTTTTTTTACGATAAGCAATTGAAATTAGAGTTTAAATGGATTTGTTATACAATTTCCATTCTGATATTTGACTCTCCATTCCATAAATAAAGATTCTTTTGCTTGAATTGTTAATTGAAAGTACCCTCAACATATACTATATAAATGTATACATAGTCATGTTTTTAAAAAAACATGCATTTTACTTTCCTCGTATTCGAAATGAAAAGTAGAGTGTTTAACTCGGGTGAAAGGCATCCTTTCTGCCTCGGACTATTGGCGCTCTCACTGCGTTCGAGCGCCAAAATACCTCGGTAGAAATTAATGCCTTTCATCCCTTGGTTAACAATCTACTATTCTGTAACTCTTTGAACATTTCATGATTTACATTTAAACGAGGAACGTACCCGCAGAGCTTAGACTTGTCTCGCGCAGTCATTGTACGTTGAAACTTCTTATCCAAGCTTGCTACGGTGAACTCGTAGGTATAAAACAGTTCCTTTTTAGTTTCGATCCCGACAAAAAGACAATTCGACATGATTTCTTTTCCAACAGGCTTCAAATTTAAACTTTCTATTATATCGCGACGTAAATAAGTCTTCTGTGCGCCCGAATCAATAAAGCATCGTACCGGTATACATTTCTTATCGTATTCCTGGGTTCGAATCCCGGCAGAGGCATTTATTTGCGTGATGGGCACGAATATTTGAAGGGTACACGGAAAGAACATGTCTAGTCACTTTTTTCGGAAAATGAGATTTTCATTTCAAAATGTAGAGCTCTTAATGAACTATTAGTTATATATTTTGCTACCACTGTATAATATATGTAACACAACTTTTTTTTTAGTTAAAAAAGACCTGGTCACGGAATTACCATACATTTTGACATGGTTCCAAATTTTAAAACCGCGATTACTCAACATGTTACTAAATTGACTAGACATGTTCTTTCCGTGTACCCTTAATTTGTTCTTGCGTCTTGGATGTTTTTTATACAAATTCATTTGAAGTAAGAAGCGGCATGAAAAACTCTTTCAAATGAGGTATAATTCGTGAACATTGAAAGACCGTGGCTACCTCAAAATCCAGAATAACACCCAGCAGCCTAAAACTTTTTCAGAGTTTGTCAAGATTTCGATGAGAAGCTGTCGAGATTACACTTTGTGTCCAGTATCGTAAGAAGCGGCATCAAAAACTCTTTCAAATAAGATATAACTCGTGAACATTGAAAGAGTATGGCTACCTCAAAATCCAGAATAACACAAAGCAGCCTAAAACTTTTTCAGAGTTTGTCAAGATTTCGATGAGAAGCTGTCTAGATTACACTTTGTGTCTAGTATCGTAAGAAGCGGCATCAAAAACTCTTTCAAATGAGATATAATTCGTGAACATTGAAAGAGTATGGCTACCTCAAAATCCAGAATAACACCCAGCAGCCTAAAACTTTTTCAGAGTTTGTCAAGATTTCGATGAGAAGCTGTCTAGATTACACTTTGTGTCTAGTATCGTAAGAAGCGGCATCAAAAACTCTTTCGAATGAGATATAATTCGTGAACATTGAAAGAGTATGGCTACCTCAAAATCCAGAATAACACCCAGCAGCCTAAAACTTTTTCAGAGTTTGTCAAGATTTCGATGAGAAGCTGTCTAGATTACACTTTGTGTCTAGTATCGTAAGAAGCGGCATCAAAAACTCTTTCGAATGAGATATAATTCGTGAACATTGAAAGAGTATGGCTACCTCAAAATCCAGAATAACACCCAGCAGCCTAAAACTTTTTCAGAGTTTGTCAAGATTTCGATGAGAAGCTGTCTAGATTACACTTTGTGTCTAGTATCGTAAGAAGCGGCATCAAAAACTCTTTCAAATGAGATATAATTCGTGAACATTGAAAGAGTATGGCTACCTCAAAATCCAGAATAACACCCAGCAGCCTAAAACTTTTTCAGAGTTTGTCAAGATTTCGATGAGAAGCTGTCTAGATTACACTTTGTGTCTAGTATCGTAAGAAGCGGCATCAAAAACTCTTTCAAATAAGATATAATTCGTGAACATTGAAAGAGTATGGCTACCTCAAAATCCAGAATAACACCCAGCAGCCTAAAACTTTTTCAGTTCGTCAAGATTTCGATGAGAGGCTGTCTACATTACACTTTGTGCATTACATTACATTACATTACATTACAGTACATTACAGTACATTACAATCAATTTTTTTTTACGATAAGCAATTGAAATTAGAGTTTAAATGGATTTGTTATACAATTTCCATTCTGATCTCCATTCCATAAATAAAGATTCTTTTGCTTGAATTGTTAATTGAAAGTACCCTCAACATATACTATAAAAATGTATACATAGTCATGTTTTAAAAAAAACATGCATTTTACTTTCCTCGTATTCGAAATGAAAAGTAGAGTGTTTAACTCGGGTGAAAGGCATCCTTTCTGCCTCGGACTATTGGCGCTCTCACTGCGTTCGAGCGCCAAAATACCTCGGTAGAAATTAATGCCTTTCATCCCTTGGTTAACAATCTACTATTCTGTAACTCTTTGAACATTTCATGATTTACATTTAAACGAGGAACGTACCCGCAGAGCTTAGACTTGTCTCGCGCAGTCATTGTACGTTGAAACTTCTTATCCAAGCTTGCTACGGTGAACTCGTAGGTATAAAACAGTTCCTTTTTAGTTTCGATCCCGACAAAAAGACAATTCGACACGATTTCTTTTCCAACAGGCTTCAAATTTAAACTTTCTATTATATCGCGACGTAAATAAGACTTCTGTGCGCCCGAATCAATAAAGCATCGTACCGGTATACATTTCTTATCGTATTCCTGGGTTCGAATCCCGGCAGAGGCATTTATTTGCGTGATGGGCACGAATATTTGAAGGGTACACGGAAAGAACATGTCTAGTCACTTTTTTCGGAAAATGAGATTTTCATTTCAAAATGTAGAGCTCTTAATGAACTATTAGTTATATCTTTTGCTACCACTGTATAATATATGTAACACAACTTTTTTTTTAGTTAAAAAAGACCTGGTCACGGAATTACCATACATTTTGACATGGTTCCAAATTTTAAAACCGCGATTACTCAACATGTTACTAAATTGACTAGACATGTTCTTTCCGTGTACCCTTAATTTGTTCTTGCGTCTTGGATGTTTTTTATACAAATTCATTTGAAGTAAGAAGCGGCATGAAAAACTCTTTCAAATGAGGTATAATTCGTGAACATTGAAAGACCGTGGCTACCTCAAAATCCAGAATAACACCCAGCAGCCTAAAACTTTTTCAGAGTTTGTCAAGATTTCGATGAGAAGCTGTCGAGATTACACTTTGTGTCTAGTATCGTAAGAAGCGGCATCAAAAACTCTTTCAAATGAGATATAATTCGTGAACATTGAAAGAGTACGGCTACCTCAAAATCCAGAATAACACCCAGCAGCCTAAAACTTTTTCAGAGTTTGTCAAGATTTCGATGAGAAGCTGTCTAGATTACACTTTGTGTCTAGTATCGTAAGAAGCGGCATCAAAAACTCTTTCAAATAAGATATAATTCGTGAACATTGAAAGAGTATGGCTACCTCAAAATCCAGAATAACACCCAGCAGCCTAAAACTTTTTCAGTTTGTCAGATTTCGATGAGAAGCTGTCTACATTACACTTTGTGTCTAGTATCGTAAGAAGCGGCATCAAAAACTCTTTCAAATGAGATATAATTCGTGAACATTGAAAGAGTATGGCTACCTCAAAATCCAGAATAACACCCAGCAGCCTAAAACTTTTTCAGTTTGTCAGATTTCGATGAGAAGCTGTCTACATTACACTTTGTGTCTAGTATCGTAAGAAGCGGCATCAAAAACTCTTTCAAATGAGATATAATTCGTGAACATTGAAAGAGTATGGCTACCTCAAAATCCAGAATAACACCCAGCAGCCTAAAACTTTTTCAGAGTTTGTCAAGATTTCGATGAGAAGCTGTCTAGATTACACTTTGTGTCTAGTATCGTAAGAAGCGGCATCAAAAACTCTTTCAAATAAGATATAATTCGTGAACATTGAAAGAGTATGGCTACCTCAAAATCCAGAATAACACCCAGCAGCCTAAAACTTTTTCAGTTTGTCAGATTTCGATGAGAAGCTGTCTACATTACACTTTGTGTCTAGTATCGTAAGAAGCGGCATCAAAAACTCTTTCAAATGAGATATAATTCGTGAACATTGAAAGAGTATGGCTACCTCAAAATCCAGAATAACACCCAGCAGCCTAAAACTTTTTCAGAGTTTGTCAAGATTTCGATGAGAAGCTGTCTAGATTACACTTTGTGTCTAGTATCGTAAGAAGCGGCATCAAAAACTCTTTCAAATGAGATATAATTTGTGAACATTGAAAGAGTACGGCTACCTCAAAATCCAGAATAACACCCAGCAGCCTAAAACTTTTTCAGAGTTTGTCAAGATTTCGATGAGAAGCTGTCTAGATTACACTTTGTGTCTAGTATCGTAAGAAGCGGCATCAAAAACTCTTTCAAATGAGATATAATTCGTGAACATTGAAAGAGTATGGCTACCTCAAAATCCAGAATAACACCCAGCAGCCTAAAACTTTTTCAGAGTTTGTCAAGATTTCGATGAGAAGCTGTCTAGATTACACTTTGTGTCTAGTATCGTAAGAAGCGGCATCAAAAACTCTTTCAAATGAGATATAATTCGTAAACATTGAAATAGTATGGCTACCTCAAAATCCAGAATAACACCCAGCAGCCTAAAACTTTTTCAGAGTTTGTCAAGATTTCGATGAGAAGCTGTCTAGATTACACTTTGTGTCTAGTATCGTAAGAAGCGGCATCAAAAACTCTTTCAAATGAGATATAATTCGTGAACATTGAAAGAGTATGGCTACCTCAAAATCCAGAATAACACCCAGCAGCCTAAAACTTTTTCAGAGTTTGTCAAGATTTCGATGAGAAGCTGTCTAGATTACACTTTGTGTCTAGTATCGTAAGAAGCGGCATCAAAAACTCTTTCAAATAAGATATAATTCGTGAACATTGAAAGAGTATGGCTACCTCAAAATCCAGAATAACACCCAGCAGCCTAAAACTTTTTCAGTTCGTCAAGATTTCGATGAGAGGCTGTCTACATTACACTTTGTGCATTACATTACATTACATTACATTACAGTACATTACAGTACATTACAATCAATTTTTTTTTACGATAAGCAATTGAAATTAGAGTTTAATTGGATTTGTTATACAATTTCCATTCTGATATTTGACTCTCCATTCCATAAATAAAGATTCTTTTGCTTGAATTGTTAATTGAAAGTACCCTCAACATATACTATAAAAATGTATACATAGTCATGTTTTAAAAAAAACATGCATTTTACTTTCCTCGTATTCGAAATGAAAAGTAGAGTGTTTAACTCGGGTGAAAGGCATCCTTTCTGCCTCGGACTATTGGCGCTCTCACTGCGTTCGAGCGCCAAAATACCTCGGTAGAATTTAATGCCTTTCATCCCTTGGTTAACAATCTACTATTCTGTAACTCTTTGAACATTTCATGATTTACATTTAAACGAGGAACATACCCGCAGAGCTTAGACTTGTCTCGCGCAGTCATTGTACGTTGAAACTTCTTATCCAAGCTTGCTACGGTGAACTCGTAGGTATAAAACAGTTCCTTTTTAGTTTCGATCCCGACAAAAAGACAATTCGACACGATTTCTTTGCCAACAGGCTTCAAATTTAAACTTTCTATTATATCGCGACGTAAATAAGACTTCTGTGCGCCCGAATCAATAAAGCATCGTACCGGTATACATTTCTTATCGTATTCCTGGGTTCGAATCCCGGCAGAGGCATTTATTTGCGTGATGGGCACGAATATTTGAAGGGTACACGGAAAGAACATGTCTAGTCACTTTTTTCGGAAAATGAGATTTTCATTTCAAAATGTAGAGCTCTTAATGAACTATTAGTTATATCTTTTGCTACCACTGTATAATATATGTAACACAACTTTTTTTTTAGTTAAAAAAGACCTGGTCACGGAATTACCATACATTTTGACATGGTTCCAAATTTTAAAACCGCGATTACTCAACATGTTACTAAATTGACTAGACATGTTCTTTCCGTGTACCCTTAATTTGTTCTTGCGTCTTGGATGTTTTTTATACAAATTCATTTGAAGTAAGAAGCGGCATGAAAAACTCTTTCAAATGAGGTATAATTCGTGAACATTGAAAGACCGTGGCTACCTCAAAATCCAGAATAACACCCAGCAGCCTAAAACTTTTTCAGAGTTTGTCAAGATTTCGATGAGAAGCTGTCGAGATTACACTTTGTGTCTAGTATCGTAAGAAGCGGCATCAAAAACTCTTTCAAATGAGATATAATTCGTGAACATTGAAAGAGTACGGCTACCTCAAAATCCAGAATAACACCCAGCAGCCTAAAACTTTTTCAGAGTTTGTCAAGATTTCGATGAGAAGCTGTCTAGATTACACTTTGTGTCTAGTATCGTAAGAAGCGGCATCAAAAACTCTTTCAAATAAGATATAATTCGTGAACATTGAAAGAGTATGGCTACCTCAAAATCCAGAATAACACCCAGCAGCCTAAAACTTTTTCAGTTTGTCAGATTTCGATGAGAAGCTGTCTACATTACACTTTGTGTCTAGTATCGTAAGAAGCGGCATCAAAAACTCTTTCAAATGAGATATAATTCGTGAACATTGAAAGAGTATGGCTACCTCAAAATCCAGAATAACACCCAGCAGCCTAAAACTTTTTCAGAGTTTGTCAAGATTTCGATGAGAAGCTGTCTAGATTACACTTTGTGTCTAGTATCGTAAGAAGCGGCATCAAAAACTCTTTCAAATAAGATATAATTTGTGAACATTGAAAGAGTATGGCTACCTCAAAATCCAGAATAACACCCAGCAGCCTAAAACTTTTTCAGTTTGTCAGATTTCGATGAGAAGCTGTCTACATTACACTTTGTGTCTAGTATCGTAAGAAGCGGCATCAAAAACTCTTTCAAATGAGATATAATTCGTGAACATTGAAAGAGTATGGCTACCTCAAAATCCAGAATAACACCCAGCAGCCTAAAACTTTTTCAGTTTGTCAGATTTCGATGAGAAGCTGTCTACATTACACTTTGTGTCTAGTATCGTAAGAAGCGGCATCAAAAACTCTTTCAAATGAGATATAATTCGTGAACATTGAAAGAGTATGGCTACCTCAAAATCCAGAATAACACCCAGCAACCTAAAACTTTTTCAGAGTTTGTCAAGATTTCGATGAGAAGCTGTCTAGATTACACTTTGTGTCTAGTATCGTAAGAAGCGGCATCAAAAACTCTTTCAAATAAGATATAATTCGTGAACATTGAAAGAGTATGGCTACCTCAAAATCCAGAATAACACCCAGCAGCCTAAAACTTTTTCAGTTTGTCAGATTTCGATGAGAAGCTGTCTACATTACACTTTGTGTCTAGTATCGTAAGAAGCGGCATCAAAAACTCTTTCAAATGAGATATAATTCGTGAACATTGAAAGAGTATGGCTACCTCAAAATCCAGAATAACACCCAGCAGCCTAAAACTTTTTCAGAGTTTGTCAAGATTTCGATGAGAAGCTGTCTAGATTACACTTTGTGTCTAGTATCGTAAGAAGCGGCATCAAAAACTCTTTCAAATGAGATATAATTTGTGAACATTGAAAGAGTACGGCTACCTCAAAATCCAGAATAACACCCAGCAGCCTAAAACTTTTTCAGAGTTTGTCAAGATTTCGATGAGAAGCTGTCTAGATTACACTTTGTGTCTAGTATCGTAAGAAGCGGCATCAAAAACTCTTTCAAATGAGATATAATTCGTGAACATTGAAAGAGTATGGCTACCTCAAAATCCAGAATAACACCCAGCAGCCTAAAACTTTTTCAGAGTTTGTCAAGATTTCGATGAGAAGCTGTCTAGATTACACTTTGTGTCTAGTATCGTAAGAAGCGGCATCAAAAACTCTTTCAAATGAGATATAATTCGTAAACATTGAAATAGTATGGCTACCTCAAAATCCAGAATAACACCCAGCAGCCTAAAACTTTTTCAGAGTTTGTCAAGATTTCGATGAGAAGCTGTCTAGATTACACTTTGTGTCTAGTATCGTAAGAAGCGGCATCAAAAACTCTTTCAAATGAGATATAATTCGTGAACATTGAAAGAGTATGGCTACCTCAAAATCCAGAATAACACCCAGCAGCCTAAAACTTTTTCAGAGTTTGTCAAGATTTCGATGAGAAGCTGTCTAGATTACACTTTGTGTCTAGTATCGTAAGAAGCGGCATCAAAAACTCTTTCAAATAAGATATAATTCGTGAACATTGAAAGAGTATGGCTACCTCAAAATCCAGAATAACACCCAGCAGCCTAAAACTTTTTCAGTTCGTCAAGATTTCGATGAGAGGCTGTCTACATTACACTTTGTGCATTACATTACATTACATTACATTACAGTACATTACAGTACATTACAATCAATTTTTTTTTACGATAAGCAATTGAAATTAGAGTTTAAATGGATTTGTTATACAATTTCCATTCTGATCTCCATTCCATAAATAAAGATTCTTTTGCTTGAATTGTTAATTGAAAGTACCCTCAACATATACTATAAAAATGTATACATAGTCATGTTTTAAAAAAAACATGCATTTTACTTTCCTCGTATTCGAAATGAAAAGTAGAGTGTTTAACTCGGGTGAAAGGCATCCTTTCTGCCTCGGACTATTGGCGCTCTCACTGCGTTCGAGCGCCAAAATACCTCGGTAGAAATTAATGCCTTTCATCCCTTGGTTAACAATCTACTATTCTGTAACTCTTTGAACATTTCATGATTTACATTTAAACGAGGAACGTACCCGCAGAGCTTAGACTTGTCTCGCGCAGTCATTGTACGTTGAAACTTCTTATCCAAGCTTGCTACGGTGAACTCGTAGGTATAAAACAGTTCCTTTTTAGTTTCGATCCCGACAAAAAGACAATTCGACACGATTTCTTTTCCAACAGGCTTCAAATTTAAACTTTCTATTATATCGCGACGTAAATAAGACTTCTGTGCGCCCGAATCAATAAAGCATCGTACCGGTATACATTTCTTATCGTATTCCTGGGTTCGAATCCCGGCAGAGGCATTTATTTGCGTGATGGGCACGAATATTTGAAGGGTACACGGAAAGAACATGTCTAGTCACTTTTTTCGGAAAATGAGATTTTCATTTCAAAATGTAGAGCTCTTAATGAACTATTAGTTATATCTTTTGCTACCACTGTATAATATATGTAACACAACTTTTTTTTTAGTTAAAAAAGACCTGGTCACGGAATTACCATACATTTTGACATGGTTCCAAATTTTAAAACCGCGATTACTCAACATGTTACTAAATTGACTAGACATGTTCTTTCCGTGTACCCTTAATTTGTTCTTGCGTCTTGGATGTTTTTTATACAAATTCATTTGAAGTAAGAAGCGGCATGAAAAACTCTTTCAAATGAGGTATAATTCGTGAACATTGAAAGACCGTGGCTACCTCAAAATCCAGAATAACACCCAGCAGCCTAAAACTTTTTCAGAGTTTGTCAAGATTTCGATGAGAAGCTGTCGAGATTACACTTTGTGTCTAGTATCGTAAGAAGCGGCATCAAAAACTCTTTCAAATGAGATATAATTCGTGAACATTGAAAGAGTACGGCTACCTCAAAATCCAGAATAACACCCAGCAGCCTAAAACTTTTTCAGAGTTTGTCAAGATTTCGATGAGAAGCTGTCTAGATTACACTTTGTGTCTAGTATCGTAAGAAGCGGCATCAAAAACTCTTTCAAATAAGATATAATTCGTGAACATTGAAAGAGTATGGCTACCTCAAAATCCAGAATAACACCCAGCAGCCTAAAACTTTTTCAGTTTGTCAGATTTCGATGAGAAGCTGTCTACATTACACTTTGTGTCTAGTATCGTAAGAAGCGGCATCAAAAACTCTTTCAAATGAGATATAATTCGTGAACATTGAAAGAGTATGGCTACCTCAAAATCCAGAATAACACCCAGCAGCCTAAAACTTTTTCAGAGTTTGTCAAGATTTCGATGAGAAGCTGTCTAGATTACACTTTGTGTCTAGTATCGTAAGAAGCGGCATCAAAAACTCTTTCAAATAAGATATAATTTGTGAACATTGAAAGAGTATGGCTACCTCAAAATCCAGAATAACACCCAGCAGCCTAAAACTTTTTCAGTTTGTCAGATTTCGATGAGAAGCTGTCTACATTACACTTTGTGTCTAGTATCGTAAGAAGCGGCATCAAAAACTCTTTCAAATGAGATATAATTCGTGAACATTGAAAGAGTATGGCTACCTCAAAATCCAGAATAACACCCAGCAGCCTAAAACTTTTTCAGTTTGTCAGATTTCGATGAGAAGCTGTCTACATTACACTTTGTGTCTAGTATCGTAAGAAGCGGCATCAAAAACTCTTTCAAATGAGATATAATTCGTGAACATTGAAAGAGTATGGCTACCTCAAAATCCAGAATAACACCCAGCAACCTAAAACTTTTTCAGAGTTTGTCAAGATTTCGATGAGAAGCTGTCTAGATTACACTTTGTGTCTAGTATCGTAAGAAGCGGCATCAAAAACTCTTTCAAATAAGATATAATTCGTGAACATTGAAAGAGTATGGCTACCTCAAAATCCAGAATAACACCCAGCAGCCTAAAACTTTTTCAGTTTGTCAGATTTCGATGAGAAGCTGTCTACATTACACTTTGTGTCTAGTATCGTAAGAAGCGGCATCAAAAACTCTTTCAAATGAGATATAATTCGTGAACATTGAAAGAGTATGGCTACCTCAAAATCCAGAATAACACCCAGCAGCCTAAAACTTTTTCAGAGTTTGTCAAGATTTCGATGAGAAGCTGTCTAGATTACACTTTGTGTCTAGTATCGTAAGAAGCGGCATCAAAAACTCTTTCAAATGAGATATAATTTGTGAACATTGAAAGAGTACGGCTACCTCAAAATCCAGAATAACACCCAGCAGCCTAAAACTTTTTCAGAGTTTGTCAAGATTTCGATGAGAAGCTGTCTAGATTACACTTTGTGTCTAGTATCGTAAGAAGCGGCATCAAAAACTCTTTCAAATGAGATATAATTCGTGAACATTGAAAGAGTATGGCTACCTCAAAATCCAGAATAACACCCAGCAGCCTAAAACTTTTTCAGAGTTTGTCAAGATTTCGATGAGAAGCTGTCTAGATTACACTTTGTGTCTAGTATCGTAAGAAGCGGCATCAAAAACTCTTTCAAATGAGATATAATTCGTAAACATTGAAATAGTATGGCTACCTCAAAATCCAGAATAACACCCAGCAGCCTAAAACTTTTTCAGAGTTTGTCAAGATTTCGATGAGAAGCTGTCTAGATTACACTTTGTGTCTAGTATCGTAAGAAGCGGCATCAAAAACTCTTTCAAATGAGATATAATTCGTGAACATTGAAAGAGTATGGCTACCTCAAAATCCAGAATAACACCCAGCAGCCTAAAACTTTTTCAGAGTTTGTCAAGATTTCGATGAGAAGCTGTCTAGATTACACTTTGTGTCTAGTATCGTAAGAAGCGGCATCAAAAACTCTTTCAAATAAGATATAATTCGTGAACATTGAAAGAGTATGGCTACCTCAAAATCCAGAATAACACCCAGCAGCCTAAAACTTTTTCAGTTCGTCAAGATTTCGATGAGAGGCTGTCTACATTACACTTTGTGCATTACATTACATTACATTACATTACAGTACATTACAGTACATTACAATCAATTTTTTTTTACGATAAGCAATTGAAATTAGAGTTTAAATGGATTTGTTATACAATTTCCATTCTGATCTCCATTCCATAAATAAAGATTCTTTTGCTTGAATTGTTAATTGAAAGTACCCTCAACATATACTATAAAAATGTATACATAGTCATGTTTTAAAAAAAACATGCATTTTACTTTCCTCGTATTCGAAATGAAAAGTAGAGTGTTTAACTCGGGTGAAAGGCATCCTTTCTGCCTCGGACTATTGGCGCTCTCACTGCGTTCGAGCGCCAAAATACCTCGGTAGAAATTAATGCCTTTCATCCCTTGGTTAACAATCTACTATTCTGTAACTCTTTGAACATTTCATGATTTACATTTAAACGAGGAACGTACCCGCAGAGCTTAGACTTGTCTCGCGCAGTCATTGTACGTTGAAACTTCTTATCCAAGCTTGCTACGGTGAACTCGTAGGTATAAAACAGTTCCTTTTTAGTTTCGATCCCGACAAAAAGACAATTCGACACGATTTCTTTTCCAACAGGCTTCAAATTTAAACTTTCTATTATATCGCGACGTAAATAAGACTTCTGTGCGCCCGAATCAATAAAGCATCGTACCGGTATACATTTCTTATCGTATTCCTGGGTTCGAATCCCGGCAGAGGCATTTATTTGCGTGATGGGCACGAATATTTGAAGGGTACACGGAAAGAACATGTCTAGTCACTTTTTTCGGAAAATGAGATTTTCATTTCAAAATGTAGAGCTCTTAATGAACTATTAGTTATATCTTTTGCTACCACTGTATAATATATGTAACACAACTTTTTTTTTAGTTAAAAAAGACCTGGTCACGGAATTACCATACATTTTGACATGGTTCCAAATTTTAAAACCGCGATTACTCAACATGTTACTAAATTGACTAGACATGTTCTTTCCGTGTACCCTTAATTTGTTCTTGCGTCTTGGATGTTTTTTATACAAATTCATTTGAAGTAAGAAGCGGCATGAAAAACTCTTTCAAATGAGGTATAATTCGTGAACATTGAAAGACCGTGGCTACCTCAAAATCCAGAATAACACCCAGCAGCCTAAAACTTTTTCAGAGTTTGTCAAGATTTCGATGAGAAGCTGTCGAGATTACACTTTGTGTCCAGTATCGTAAGAAGCGGCATCAAAAACTCTTTCAAATGAGATATAATTCGTGAACATTGAAAGAGTACGGCTACCTCAAAATCCAGAATAACACCCAGCAGCCTAAAACTTTTTCAGAGTTTGTCAAGATTTCGATGAGAAGCTGTCTAGATTACACTTTGTGTCTAGTATTGTAAGAAGCGGCATCAAAAACTCTTTCGAATGAGATATAATTCGTGAACATTGAAAGAGTATGGCTACCTCAAAATCCAGAATAACACCCAGCAGCCTAAAACTTTTTCAGAGTTTGTCAAGATTTCGATGAGAAGCTGTCTAGATTACACTTTGTGTCTAGTATCGTAAGAAGCGGCATCAAAAACTCTTTCAAATGAGATATAATTCGTGAACATTGAAAGAGTATGGCTACCTCAAAATCCAGAATAACACCCAGCAGCCTAAAACTTTTTCAGAGTTTGTCAAGATTTCGATGAGAAGCTGTCTAGATTACACTTTGTGTCTAGTATCGTAAGAAGCGGCATCAAAAACTCTTTCAAATAAGATATAATTCGTGAACATTGAAAGAGTATGGCTACCTCAAAATCCAGAATAACACCCAGCAGCCTAAAACTTTTTCAGTTTGTCAAGATTTCGATGAGAAGCTGTCTAGATTACACTTTGTGTCTAGTATCGTAAGAAGCGGCATCAAAAACTTACTTACTTACTATTACTTTCAATTAACAATTCAAGCAAAAGAATCTTTATTTATGGAATGGAGAGTCAAATATCAGAATGGAAATTGTATAACAAATCCATTTAAACTCTAATTTCAATTGCTTATCGTAAAAAAAAATTGATTGTAATGTACTGTAATGTACTGTAATGTAATGCACAAAGTGTAATGTAGACAGCCTCTCATCGAAATCTTGACGAACTGAAAAAGTTTTAGGCTGCTGGGTGTTATTCTGGATTTTGAGGTAGCCATACTCTTTCAATGTTCACGAATTATATCTCATTTGAAAGAGTTTTTGATGCCGCTTCTTACGATACTAGACACAAAGTGTAATCTAGACAGCTTCTCATCGAAATCTTGACAAACTCTGAAAAAGTTTTAGGCTGCTGGGTGTTATTCTGGATTTTGAGGTAGCCATACTCTTTCAATGTTCACGAATTATATCTCATTCGAAAGAGTTTTTGATGCCGCTTCTTACGATACTAGACACAATGTGTAATCTAGACAGCTTCTCATCGAAATCTTGACAAACTCTGAAAAAGTTTTAGGCTGCTGGGTGTTATTCTGGATTTTGAGGTAGCCATACTCTTTCAATGTTCACGAATTATATCTCATTTGAAAGAGTTTTTGATGCCGCTTCTTACGATACTAGACACAAAGTGTAATCTAGACAGCTTCTCATCGAAATCTTGACAAACTCTGAAAAAGTTTTAGGCTGCTTTGTGTTATTCTGGATTTTGAGGTAGCCATACTCTTTCAATGTTCACGAATTATATCTTATTTGAAAGAGTTTTTGATGCCGCTTCTTACGATACTGGACACAAAGTGTAATCTCGACAGCTTCTCATCGAAATCTTGACAAACTCTGAAAAAGTTTTAGGCTGCTGGGTGTTATTCTGGATTTTGAGGTAGCCACGGTCTTTCAATGTTCACGAATTATACCTCATTTGAAAGAGTTTTTCATGCCGCTTCTTACTTCAAATGAATTTGTATAAAAAACATCCAAGACGCAAGAACAAATTAAGGGTACACGGAAAGAACATGTCTAGTCAATTTAGTAACATGTTGAGTAATCGCGGTTTTAAAATTTGGAACCATGTCAAAATGTATGGTAATTCCGTGACCAGGTCTTTTTTAACTAAAAAAAAAGTTGTGTTACATATATTATACAGTGGTAGCAAAAGATATAACTAATAGTTCATTAAGAGCTCTACATTTTGAAATGAAAATCTCATTTTCCGAAAAAAGTGACTAGACATGTTCTTTCCGTGTACCCTTCAAATATTCGTGCCCATCACGCAAATAAATGCCTCTGCCGGGATTCGAACCCAGGAATACGATAAGAAATGTATACCGGTACGATGCTTTATTGATTCGGGCGCACAGAAGACTTATTTACGTCGCGATATAATAGAAAGTTTAAATTTGAAGCCTGTTGGCAAAGAAATCGTGTCGAATTGTCTTTTTGTCGGGATCGAAACTAAAAAGGAACTGTTTTATACCTACGAGTTCACCGTAGCAAGCTTGGATAAGAAGTTTCAACGTACAATGACTGCGCGAGACAAGTCTAAGCTCTGCGGGTATGTTCCTCGTTTAAATGTAAATCATGAAATGTTCAAAGAGTTACAGAATAGTAGATTGTTAACCAAGGGATGAAAGGCATTAAATTCTACCGAGGTATTTTGGCGCTCGAACGCAGTGAGAGCGCCAATAGTCCGAGGCAGAAAGGATGCCTTTCACCCGAGTTAAACACTCTACTTTTCATTTCGAATACGAGGAAAGTAAAATGCATGTTTTTTTAAAAACATGACTATGTATACATTTTTATAGTATATGTTGAGGGTACTTTCAATTAACAATTCAAGCAAAAGAATCTTTATTTATGGAATGGAGAGTCAAATATCAGAATGGAAATTGTATAACAAATCCATTTAAACTCTAATTTCAATTGCTTATCGTAAAAAAAAATTGATTGTAATGTACTGTAATGTACTGTAATGTAATGTAATGTAATGCACAAAGTGTAATGTAGACAGCTTCTCATCGAAATCTTGACGAACTGAAAAAGTTTTAGGCTGCTGGGTGTTATTCTGGATTTTGAGGTAGCCATACTCTTTCAATGTTCACGAATTATATCTCATTCGAAAGAGTTTTTGATGCCGCTTCTTACGATACTAGACACAAAGTGTAATCTAGACAGCTTCTCATCGAAATCTTGACAAACTCTGAAAAAGTTTTAGGCTGCTAGGTGTTATTCTGGATTTTGAGGTAGCCATACTCTTTCAATGTTCACGAATTATATCTCATTCGAAAGAGTTTTTGATGCCGCTTCTTACGATACTAGACACAAAGTGTAATCTAGACAGCTTCTCATCGAAATCTTGACAAACTCTGAAAAAGTTTTAGGCTGCTGGGTGTTATTCTGGATTTTGTGGTAGCCATACTCTTTCAATGTTCACGAATTATATCTCATTTGAAAGAGTTTTTGATGCCGCTTCTTACGATACTAGACACAAAGTGTAATCTAGACAGCTTCTCATCGAAATCTTGACAAACTCTGAAAAAGTTTTAGGCTGCTGGGTGTTATTCTGGATTTTGAGGTAGCCGTACTCTTTCAATGTTCACGAGTTATATCTCATTTGAAAGAGTTTTTGATGCCGCTTCTTACGATACTAGACACAAAGTGTAATCTAGACAGCTTCTCATCGAAATCTTGACAAACTCTGAAAAAGTTTTAGGCTGCTGGGTGTTATTCTGGATTTTGAGGTAGCCGTACTCTTTCAATGTTCACGAATTATATCTCATTTGAAAGAGTTTTTGATGCCGCTTCTTACGATACTAGACACAAAGTGTAATCTAGACAGCTTCTCATCGAAATCTTGACAAACTCTGAAAAAGTTTTAGGCTGCTGGGTGTTATTCTGGATTTTGAGGTAGCCATACTCTTTCAATGTTCACGAATTATATCTCATTCGAAAGAGTTTTTGATGCCGCTTCTTACGATACTAGACACAAAGTGTAATCTAGACAGCTTCTCATCGAAATCTTGACAAACTCTGAAAAAGTTTTAGGCTGCTGGGTGTTATTCTGGATTTTGAGGTAGCCATACTCTTTCAATGTTCACGAATTATATCTCATTCGAAAGAGTTTTTGATGCCGCTTCTTACGATACTAGACACAAAGTGTAATCTAGACAGCTTCTCATCGAAATCTTGACAAACTCTGAAAAAGTTTTAGGCTGCTGGGTGTTATTCTGGATTTTGAGGTAGCCATACTCTTTCAATGTTCACGAATTATATCTCATTTGAAAGAGTTTTTGATGCCGCTTCTTACGATACTAGACACAAAGTGTAATCTAGACAGCTTCTCATCGAAATCTTGACAAACTCTGAAAAAGTTTTAGGCTGCTTTGTGTTATTCTGGATTTTGAGGTAGCCATACTCTTTCAATGTTCACGAGTTATATCTTATTTGAAAGAGTTTTTGATGCCGCTTCTTACGATACTGGACACAAAGTGTAATCTCGACAGCTTCTCATCGAAATCTTGACAAACTCTGAAAAAGTTTTAGGCTGCTGGGTGTTATTCTGGATTTTGAGGTAGCCACGGTCTTTCAATGTTCACGAATTATACCTCATTTGAAAGAGTTTTTCATGCCGCTTCTTACTTCAAATGAATTTGTATAAAAAACATCCAAGACGCAAGAACAAATTAAGGGTACACGGAAAGAACATGTCTAGTCAATTTAGTAACATGTTGAGTAATCGCGGTTTTAAAATTTGGAACCATGTCAAAATGTATGGTAATTCCGTGACCAGGTCTTTTTTAACTAAAAAAAAAGTTGTGTTACATATATTATACAGTGGTAGCAAAATATATAACTAATAGTTCATTAAGAGCTCTACATTTTGAAATGAAAATCTCATTTTCCGAAAAAAGTGACTAGACATGTTCTTTCCGTGTACCCTTCAAATATTCGTGCCCATCACGCAAATAAATGCCTCTGCCGGGATTCGAACCCAGGAATACGATAAGAAATGTATACCGGTACGATGCTTTATTGATTCGGGCGCACAGAAGACTTATTTACGTCGCGATATAATAGAAAGTTTAAATTTGAAGCCTGTTGGAAAAGAAATCATGTCGAATTGTCTTTTTGTCGGGATCGAAACTAAAAAGGAACTGTTTTATACCTACGAGTTCACCGTAGCAAGCTTGGATAAGAAGTTTCAACGTACAATGACTGCGCGAGACAAGTCTAAGCTCTGCGGGTACGTTCCTCGTTTAAATGTAAATCATGAAATGTTCAAAGAGTTACAGAATAGTAGATTGTTAACCAAGGGATGAAAGGCATTAATTTCTACCGAGGTATTTTGGCGCTCGAACGCAGTGAGAGCGCCAATAGTCCGAGGCAGAAAGGATGCCTTTCACCCGAGTTAAACACTCTACTTTTCATTTCGAATACGAGGAAAGTAAAATGCATGTTTTTTTAAAAACATGACTATGTATACATTTATATAGTATATGTTGAGGGTACTTTCAATTAACAATTCAAGCAAAAGAATCTTTATTTATGGAATGGAGAGTCAAATATCAGAATGGAAATTGTATAACAAATCCATTTAAACTCTAATTTCAATTGCTTATCGTAAAAAAAAATTGATTGTAATGTACTGTAATGTACTGTAATGTAATGTAATGTAATGCACAAAGTGTAATGTAGACAGCCTCTCATCGAAATCTTGACGAACTGAAAAAGTTTTAGGCTGCTGGGTGTTATTCTGGATTTTGAGGTAGCCATACTCTTTCAATGTTCACGAATTATATCTCATTCGAAAGAGTTTTTGATGCCGCTTCTTACGATACTAGACACAAAGTGTAATCTATACAGCTTCTCATCGAAATCTTGACAAACTCTGAAAAAGTTTTAGGCTGCTGGGTGTTATTCTGGATTTTGAGGTAGCCATACTCTTTCAATGTTCACGAATTATATCTCATTTGAAAGAGTTTTTGATGCCGCTTCTTACGATACTAGACACAAAGTGTAATCTAGACAGCTTCTCATCGAAATCTTGACAAACTCTGAAAAAGTTTTAGGCTGCTGGGTGTTATTCTGGATTTTGAGGTAGCCATACTCTTTCAATGTTTACAAATTATATCTCATTTGAAAGAGTTTTTGATGCCGCTTCTTACGATACTAGACACAAAGTGTAATCTAGACAGCTTCTCATCGAAATCTTGACAAACTCTGAAAAAGTTTTAGGCTGCTGGGTGTTATTCTGGATTTTGAGGTAGCCATACTCTTTCAATGTTCACGAATTATATCTCATTTGAAAGAGTTTTTGATGCCGCTTCTTACGATACTAGACACAAAGTGTAATCTAGACAGCTTCTCATCGAAATCTTGACAAACTCTGAAAAAGTTTTAGGCTGCTGGGTGTTATTCTGGATTTTGAGGTAGCCATACTCTTTCAATGTTCACGAATTATATCTCATTTGAAAGAGTTTTTGATGCCGCTTCTTACGATACTAGACACAAAGTGTAATCTAGACAACTTCTCATCGAAATCTTGACAAACTCTGAAAAAGTTTTAGGCTGCTGGGTGTTATTCTGGATTTTGAGGTAGCCATACTCTTTCAATGTTCACGAATTATATCTCATTTGAAAGAGTTTTTGATGTCGCTTCTTACGATACTAGACACAAAGTGTAATCTAGACAGCTTCTCATCGAAATCTTGACAAACTCTGAAAAAGTTTTAGGCTGCTGGGTGTTATTCTGGATTTTGAGGTAGCCATACTCTTTCAATGTTTACGAATTATATCTCATTTGAAAGAGTTTTTGATGCCGCTTCTTACGATACTAGACACAAAGTGTAATCTAGACAGCTTCTCATCGAAATCTTGACAAACTCTGAAAAAGTTTTAGGCTGCTGGGTGTTATTCTGGATTTTGAGGTAGCCATACTCTTTCAATGTTCACGAATTATATCTCATTTGAAAGAGTTTTTGATGCCGCTTCTTACGATACTAGACACAAAGTGTAATCTAGACAGCTTCTCATCGAAATCTTGACAAACTCTGAAAAAGTTTTAGGCTGCTGGGTGTTATTCTGGATTTTGAGGTAGCCGTACTCTTTCAATGTTCACGAATTATATCTCATTTGAAAGAGTTTTTGATGCCGCTTCTTACGATACTAGACACAAAGTGTAATCTAGACAGTTTCTCATCGAAATCTTGACAAACTCTGAAAAAGTTTTAGGCTGCTGGGTGTTATTCTGGATTTTGAGGTAGCCATACTCTTTCAATGTTCACGAATTATATCTCATTTGAAAGAGTTTTTGATGCCGCTTCTTACGATACTAGACACAAAGTGTAATGTAGACAGCTTCTCATCGAAATCTGACAAACTGAAAAAGTTTTAGGCTGCTGGGTGTTATTCTGGATTTTGAGGTAGCCATACTCTTTCAATGTTCACGAATTATATCTTATTTGAAAGAGTTTTTGATGCCGCTTCTTACGATACTAGACACAAAGTGTAATCTAGACAGCTTCTCATCGAAATCTTGACAAACTCTGAAAAAGTTTTAGGCTGCTGGGTGTTATTCTGGATTTTGAGGTAGCCATACTCTTTCAATGTTCACGAATTATATCTCATTTGAAAGAGTTTTTGATGCCGCTTCTTACGATACTAGACACAAAGTGTAATCTAGACAGCTTCTCATCGAAATCTTGACAAACTCTGAAAAAGTTTTAGGCTGCTGGGTGTTATTCTGGATTTTGAGGTAGCCATACTCTTTCAATGTTCACGAATTATATCTCATTCGAAAGAGTTTTTGATGCCGCTTCTTACGATACTAGACACAAAGTGTAATCTAGACAGCTTCTCATCGAAATCTTGACAAACTCTGAAAAAGTTTTAGGCTGCTGGGTGTTATTCTGGATTTTGAGGTAGCCATACTCTTTCAATGTTCACGAATTATATCTCATTTGAAAGAGTTTTTGATGCCGCTTCTTACGATACTAGACACAAAGTGTAATCTAGACAGCTTCTCATCGAAATCTTGACAAACTCTGAAAAAGTTTTAGGCTGCTGGGTGTTATTCTGGATTTTGAGGTAGCCATACTCTTTCAATGTTCACGAATTATATCTCATTTGAAAGAGTTTTTGATGCCGCTTCTTACGATACTAGACACAAAGTGTAATCTAGACAGCTTCTCATCGAAATCTTGACAAACTCTGAAAAAGTTTTAGGCTGCTGGGTGTTATTCTGGATTTTGAGGTAGCCATACTCTTTCAATGTTCACGAATTATATCTCATTTGAAAGAGTTTTTGATGCCGCTTCTTACGATACTAGACACAAAGTGTAATGTAGACAGCTTCTCATCGAAATCTGACAAACTGAAAAAGTTTTAGGCTGCTGGGTGTTATTCTGGATTTTGAGGTAGCCATACTCTTTCAATGTTCACGAATTATATCTTATTTGAAAGAGTTTTTGATGCCGCTTCTTACGATACTAGACACAAAGTGTAATCTAGACAGCTTCTCATCGAAATCTTGACAAACTCTGAAAAAGTTTTAGGCTGCTGGGTGTTATTCTGGATTTTGAGGTAGCCATACTCTTTCAATGTTCACGAATTATATCTCATTTGAAAGAGTTTTTGATGCCGCTTCTTACGATACTAGACACAAAGTGTAATCTAGACAGCTTCTCATCGAAATCTTGACAAACTCTGAAAAAGTTTTAGGCTGCTGGGTGTTATTCTGGATTTTGAGGTAGCCATACTCTTTCAATGTTCACGAATTATATCTCATTTGAAAGAGTTTTTGATGCCGCTTCTTACGATACTAGACACAAAGTGTAATCTAGACAGCTTCTCATCGAAATCTTGACAAACTCTGAAAAAGTTTTAGGCTGCTGGGTGTTATTCTGGATTTTGAGGTAGCCATACTCTTTCAATGTTCACGAATTATATCTCATTTGAAAGAGTTTTTGATGCCGCTTCTTACGATACTAGACACAAAGTGTAATCTAGACAGCTTCTCATCGAAATCTTGACAAACTCTGAAAAAGTTTTAGGCTGCTGGGTGTTATTCTGGATTTTGAGGTAGCCATACTCTTTCAATGTTCACGAATTATATCTCATTCGAAAGAGTTTTTGATGCCGCTTCTTACGATACTAGACACAAAGTGTAATCTAGACAGCTTCTCATCGAAATCTTGACAAACTCTGAAAAAGTTTTAGGCTGCTGGGTGTTATTCTGGATTTTGAGGTAGCCATACTCTTTCAATGTTCACGAATTATATCTCATTTGAAAGAGTTTTTGATGCCGCTTCTTACGATACTAGACACAAAGTGTAATCTAGACAGCTTCTCATCGAAATCTTGACTAACTCTGAAAAAGTTTTAGGCTGCTTTGTGTTATTCTGGATTTTGAGGTAGCCATACTCTTTCAATGTTCACGAATTATATCTTATTTGAAAGAGTTTTTGATGCCGCTTCTTACGATACTGGACACAAAGTGTAATCTCGACAGCTTCTCATCGAAATCTTGACAAACTCTGAAAAAGTTTTAGGCTGCTGGGTGTTATTCTGGATTTTGAGGTAGCCACGGTCTTTCAATGTTCACGAATTATACCTCGTTTGAAAGAGTTTTTCATGCCGCTTCTTACTTCAAATGAATTTGTATAAAAAACATCCAAGACGCAAGAACAAATTAAGGGTACACGGAAAGAACATGTCTAGTCAATTTAGTAACATGTTGAGTAATCGCGGTTTTAAAATTTGGAACTGTGGGTAGATCTGATATTGGTTATATTTATATACGCATGTGGGTAAGTACCTAAATAAAGTACGGCCAGTCTCCGCCCGAACTTGGTGTTTCATTTACATCTTTAACATGGCGCAGCCGAAATAAAAGAATCTACATTGAAAATTGTTTGAAGATATTGTGTTTTACGGTCCACGTAGTTAACTGTGTGTATACGTGCTGTAGAAGATTCGATTTGGTGACAATTAGTGGAAGTAATTTTGTGAACTTTGATCATGGACTCGATATTGCCACCGCCGCCGCCATTTTCGTTCGTTAATAGTTTAGAAAATGTTACGACGGGAAATTTATCAAAAGAGTGGGAAAAATGGAAGAACGCATTTCTCATTTATTATGACGCGTGTGAGCTGTCGAAAAAAGACTCGAAAGTACAATTAAGCATCCTTTTACATATCGTCGGCGAGCAGTGCCGAGAAGTGTACGAGCAATTTGATAAATCGTCGATAACGAAATCATCGGAGTTACTGGATAAGTTTGACTCATTTTTCCTGCCTAAAAAGAATCTTACTATTGAACGGCACAGATTTTTTACTCGCGATCAAAAGGAAGGCGAGTCTATCGAACAATATTCGTTCGAGTTAAAAAAATTGGCGAGTTCGTGTGAATTTAAAGACCTAATGGAGACTTTAATTCGGGATAGACTTATTTGTGGAATAAAGGACCACGCGATTCGGGAAAGACTACTACGGGAACCAGATTTAACTTTGAAAAAATCATTAGATATTTGCAATGTTGCGCAAATTTCGAAGGTACAGGCCGGAGCCATCAAAAAAGAATCTGTGGAGCATCATGCCTATGCGGTACAAAGAGATTATTTTGGGCATCACGGAGTACTGCGGGAAGACAGTAGTGAAATTAGTGATGTAAATCGGGTAATGTGGGTATCCCGGCGAGGAGCGCCCGCGCATCGAGGAGCAGCGCGCGGGTGGCCCCGCGGTCGTAGGCAGCCATCGCGCCCCCGTGCGCCGCCCGCTCACCCGCCCGCGCCGCCAGTGCAGCGCTGGAATCTACCGATGCAACGAAATCAACTGACGTACGAACACGGTCGTAGTAGTGAGCGTAGTGCATGGTGTTCAATGTGTGGTTATGAACATGGGAACTCCAGATGTCCTGCTGCAGGAAAGAGGTGTTTGAACTGCAACCGATTTGATCACTTTTCTCGGATGTGCAAAATTTACGAGATTCAAGCGGATGACTCAACCGATCAGGTACGAGTAATATATTATCTTTCTGATTCTCAAAGTGATTGGTCTGTCGATTTGACAATTAATGATAGTAAGTTAAAATTTAAATTGGACACTGGGGCCGACGTGAACATCATCCCGCGTACCTGTTTGCGAAATTTAGGTATATCTGAGCGAGAGTTAGGAATGTCTTTAGTCCGATTAACGGGTTATTCTGGTACGGGCATAAAAGTTGTAGGCCAGTGTAATTTAAAGGTGCAGCATAGAAATCGTAGTTACATTGTAGATTTTACAATAGCCGATGTAGATTCGCCACCTGTTTTAGGCCGTGACTCATGTCGCGAGTTAAATTTAGTAAAGTTAGTATTGGAAGTGAACAGTGATAAGGAATGTAATTTAAATGATAGCATTTTTACAGAGTACAGAGACGTTTTTGAGGGGGTAGGTTGTATGCCAGGCCATTATAAAATTGAGCTTAACGAAAACGTCAGGCCAGTGGTGCATGCTCCTAGGAAGCTCCCTGTGGCCTTGAAAGATTCGGTAAAGAGTAAATTGGACGAAATGATTAAAGACGGAGTTATTGCAAAGGTTGAGGGCCCAACAGACTGGGTCAACAGCATGACAGTAGCTAGAAAGGCCAACGGGGACATAAGGATTTGTTTGGATCCGCGTGATTTAAATTTAGCAATCAAGCGCGAGCATTTTAAACTGCCCACTTTGGACGAAATTACAGCTAATCTAGGTGGATCCAAGTATTTCAGTACTTTGGATGCCAAACAGGGTTTCTGGCAACTAAAATTACATGCTGATAGTACAGACCTTTGTACATTTAATACCAGTTTCGGTAGATATAAATTCTTGCGTCTTCCTTTCGGAATTTCATCTGCATCGGAAGTGTTTCATAAAAAAATGTATGAGCACTTCGACGACATTCCAGGTGTTTGTTTATTTGTAGACGATTTACTTATTTACGGCAGTTCTAAGGAGGAACACGACCGTAGATTGAAAATGGTATTTGACAGATGTAGAGAAATAAATTTAAAACTGAATTTAAATAAATGTAAAATTGGATTATCGGAAATTAAATATTTAGGTCACAAGATCACTCCTCACGGCATTTACCCTGACGATGCGCACACGTCCGCTATAAAAAATATGCCACGTCCATTGAACGTAAAGGACTTAGAACGTTTTCTAGGTATGGTTAATTATGTTGGTAATTTTATACCCAATTTATCTGAAAGGAATCATACTTTGAGACAGCTTCTTAAGAAAGAAGTTGAATGGCACTGGAATGATGAGCACGAAAAGTCATTCAATAGTCTTAAAGAATGCTTGACAAGCGTTCCGATCTTACAATATTACAGTTTGGACACCCCAGTCGTGATATCGGTAGATGCTTGTAAAAACGGTCTAGGATGTTGTCTTATGCAGAATAATTTGCCTGTGTGTTACGCGTCACGCGCTATGACTAAAGCTGAGCAATCATATGCTCAAATTGAAAAAGAGCTTTTGGCTTGCGTGTACGCATGCGAAAAGTTTTATACATACATATACGGTCGAAGCGATATTACTGTAGAAACTGACCACAAACCACTCGTCAGTATTATTAGCAAGCCAATAGCATCGGCTCCGGCACGTCTACAGAGAATGCTATTGCGTCTACAACCGTATTCTTTTAAATTAATTTACAAGCCAGGTAAATATTTGTTTATTGCCGATACGCTGTCGCGCGCTGTAGAACCGGCCAGTGCGCCGATAATAGAACCGCGAGATTACCTAGATGCCCGAGCACAAATTTGTGCTGTGGCAGTTAGTAACCCGCTTGTAGACACACATTTTATGCAAATTCAGAAGTTAACACAAGAAGATACGGAATTACAATTGTTGGCAAAGTATATAAAAAATGGGTGGCCAAATAACAAACAAGAAGTATGTAATGAAGTTAGGCCCTACTGGGGATACCGGGATGAATTAACTGAGGCTTACGGTATGCTATGGAAGGGCGATAGAATAATTATTCCCTCCGAGATGCGTAGTGAATTGTTAAGGCGGGTGCACATTGGTCACCTTGGTCTCGAAAAATGTAAATTGAGAATTCGTGAAATAATGTTTTGGCCAAATATGAATTCACAGTTAGAAGACTTAATCAATAATTGTCAACCCTGTTTATTATTTAAAAATGAAAATAGAAAGGAAACACTTATTTCGCATGAAGTTCCTAGCAGAGCATGGTCAAAAATCGGTGCCGACATTTTTCACTGGAATGATAAAAAGTATTTAATAGTTGTCGACTACTACAGCAAGTATGTAGAAGTGGTAGAATTAAAGTCGTTGACATCTGACAATGTAATTCAGCATATGAAGATAATTTTCAGCTGCCAAGGTATTCCAGATATAGTTATGTCTGATAATGGCCCTGAATTCAGTTCCCAAAACTTTAAGTTATTTGCTCAAACATGGAAATTTCAGCATGTCACTTCTTCGCCCCATTACGCCCAGTCAAATGGCCAAGTGGAGCGAACTATACAAACGGTTAAGAAGATTTTCAAGAAAACGCAGGTTGATGGTACAGAGTTTAGATTAGCTTTGCTGGAATATTTGAATACCCCTATAAGCAGTACACTCGATTGTCCTTCTCAGTTACTTAATAGCCGCAAATTGAGAAGTATAGTTCCTTGCCCACCGAAACTTCTTAAACCAAAAATTTCAAAGCATGTTAGATCCGAGCTTCAATTACGGCAAAATAAGCAAAAGGACTATTATGATAAAGGTGCGCGAGATTTAACTCCCCTTGTACCAGGTCAGAAAGTAAAAGTTAGGGTTAATAAAAAGTGGGTCAACGGTATTGTGCAATCGATCCGTGGAATACGATCGTATGCAATACAAATAATAGGAGGAGGCACTTTAATAAGAAACCGGCGTCACCTAATATGTGATTCTGATAATCGTTCGGAATCCCAATCTGAAAGCCCTGTGTGTCTCCTGCCTTATGACGACTTAGACATTCCAACTGATAACGCCGCGATGACGTCACTCTCGAATGCTTCACGTATGCAGCGGTCGGACACCTGCACTGCAAGCGATTCTCGCCCGGTCCCGGTGTCTAATGATAATAATGCAAACAATAATCTGTATATTACTCGTTCCGGCAGGACGGTTATACCACCTGATCGATGGGGCTACTAAACGTGCAGACTGATGACACTGATGACTCATCAAGTCGTGGAAAAAAAAAGAAATCTATTAAAATGTAATATATATCATATATATTCATAAATAAATAAAGCACCTGTATAAAAACATCATTTTGTAATGTGCAATGCTTTTGGCTTAATAAGTTTATATCTCACGTTCAAAATTTAACCTATTAATGGAAACATGTTATCATAATAAATCCATGATAAATTATAATTTGTAGGTACAAATAATTATTGTTATTATATGTTTTATGCATAAGTATGTGTTCAAGTTTCATAAAATAAAAAAATAAATAAAAAGTGCATGTTAATTCATAGATTATAACAATTAAAATTAAACTTAGGTACCTATAAATAAAGCAGGGTATTAAGTACATTGCAGTAATAAGCACAGTGTAAATTATTAAATAAATAAAAATAAAATACTATCCACCAAGTCTACTTACAGTCAATTTGTCATAGTAAAATACATTTGTTTTTATATAGGAATTTATGTCAAATGCAGATATTCTATAATTTCTGGATCAATATAAATCTTTAATATTGTTTATAAAATTAGTAATAATTCAATGATGCTATCATGTATTATATTTAACGTTCATATCTTTCTTTATTGTTTGTAAAGAATAGATGTTGAAAATGCAATGTGAAGATATACTTAATAGTGAATTTAATGTACTCTGCCTACCTAATTTTTTGTTGTTGTTTAGAAAAAGGATAATGTAGTAACTTAATTCAATTGTATACAATTATTATAAAAGGGAGGTTGTGGGTAGATCTGATATTGGTTATATTTATATACGCATGTGGGTAAGTACCTAAATAAAGTACGGCCAGTCTCCGCCCGAACTTGGTGTTTCATTTACATCTTTAACAGGAACCATGTCAAAATGTATGGTAATTCCGTGACCAGGTCTTTTTTAACTAAAAAAAAAGTTGTGTTACATATATTATACAGTGGTAGCAAAAGATATAACTAATAGTTCATTAAGAGCTCTACATTTTGAAATGAAAATCTCATTTTCCGAAAAAAGTGACTAGACATGTTCTTTCCGTGTACCCTTCAAATATTCGTGCCCATCACGCAAATAAATGCCTCTGCCGGGATTCGAACCCAGGAATACGATAAGAAATGTATACCGGTACGATGCTTTATTGATTCGGGCGCACAGAAGACTTATTTACGTCGCGATATAATAGAAAGTTTAAATTTGAAGCCTGTTGGCAAAGAAATCGTGTCGAATTGTCTTTTTGTCGGGATCGAAACTAAAAAGGAACTGTTTTATACCTACGAGTTCACCGTAGCAAGCTTGGATAAGAAGTTTCAACGTACAATGACTGCGCGAGACAAGTCTAAGCTCTGCGGGTACGTTCCTCGTTTAAATGTAAATCATGAAATGTTCAAAGAGTTACAGAATAGTAGATTGTTAACCAAGGGATGAAAGGCATTAAATTCTACCGAGGTATTTTGGCGCTCGAACGCAGTGAGAGCGCCAATAGTCCGAGGCAGAAAGGATGCCTTTCACCCGAGTTAAACACTCTACTTTTCATTTCGAATACGAGGAAAGTAAAATGCATGTTTTTTTAAAAACATGACTATGTATACATTTTTATAGTATATGTTGAGGGTACTTTCAATTAACAATTCAAGCAAAAGAATCTTTATTTATGGAATGGAGAGTCAAATATCAGAATGGAAATTGTATAACAAATCCATTTAAACTCTAATTTCAATTGCTTATCGTAAAAAAAAATTGATTGTAATGTACTGTAATGTACTGTAATGTAATGTAATGTAATGCACAAAGTGTAATGTAGACAGCTTCTCATCGAAATCTTGACGAACTGAAAAAGTTTTAGGCTGCTGGGTGTTATTCTGGATTTTGAGGTAGCCATACTCTTTCAATGTTCACGAATTATATCTCATTCGAAAGAGTTTTTGATGCCGCTTCTTACGATACTAGACACAAAGTGTAATCTAGACAGCTTCTCATCGAAATCTTGACAAACTCTGAAAAAGTTTTAGGCTGCTGGGTGTTATTCTGGATTTTGAGGTAGCCATACTCTTTCAATGTTCACGAATTATATCTCATTCGAAAGAGTTTTTGATGCCGCTTCTTACGATACTAGACACAAAGTGTAATCTAGACAGCTTCTCATCGAAATCTTGACAAACTCTGAAAAAGTTTTAGGCTGCTGGGTGTTATTCTGGATTTTGAGGTAGCCGTACTCTTTCAATGTTCACGAATTATATCTCATTTGAAAGAGTTTTTGATGCCGCTTCTTACGATACTAGACACAAAGTGTAATCTAGACAGCTTCTCATCGAAATCTTGACAAACTCTGAAAAAGTTTTAGGCTGCTGGGTGTTATTCTGGATTTTGAGGTAGCCATACTCTTTCAATGTTCACGAATTATATCTCATTCGAAAGAGTTTTTGATGCCGCTTCTTACGATACTAGACACAAAGTGTAATCTAGACAGCTTCTCATCGAAATCTTGACAAACTCTGAAAAAGTTTTAGGCTGCTGGGTGTTATTCTGGATTTTGAGGTAGCCATACTCTTTCAATGTTCACGAATTATATCTCATTCGAAAGAGTTTTTGATGCCGCTTCTTACGATACTAGACACAAAGTGTAATCTAGACAGCTTCTCATCGAAATCTTGACAAACTCTGAAAAAGTTTTAGGCTGCTGGGTGTTATTCTGGATTTTCAGGTAGCCATACTCTTTCAATGTTCACGAATTATATCTCATTTGAAAGAGTTTTTGATGCCGCTTCTTACGATACTAGACACAAAGTGTAATCTAGACAGCTTCTCATCGAAATCTTGACAAACTCTGAAAAAGTTTTAGGCTGCTTTGTGTTATTCTGGATTTTGAGGTAGCCATACTCTTTCAATGTTCACGAATTATATCTTATTTGAAAGAGTTTTTGATGCCGCTTCTTACGATACTGGACACAAAGTGTAATCTCGACAGCTTCTCATCGAAATCTTGACAAACTCTGAAAAAGTTTTAGGCTGCTGGGTGTTATTCTGGATTTTGAGGTAGCCACGGTCTTTCAATGTTCACGAATTATACCTCATTTGAAAGAGTTTTTCATGCCGCTTCTTACTTCAAATGAATTTGTATAAAAAACATCCAAGACGCAAGAACAAATTAAGGGTACACGGAAAGAACATGTCTAGTCAATTTAGTAACATGTTGAGTAATCGCGGTTTTAAAATTTGGAACCATGTCAAAATGTATGGTAATTCCGTGACCAGGTCTTTTTTAACTAAAAAAAAAGTTGTGTTACATATATTATACAGTGGTAGCAAAAGATATAACTAATAGTTCATTAAGAGCTCTACATTTTGAAATGAAAATCTCATTTTCCGAAAAAAGTGACTAGACATGTTCTTTCCGTGTACCCTTCAAATATTCGTGCCCATCACGCAAATAAATGCCTCTGCCGGGATTCGAACCCAGGAATACGATAAGAAATGTATACCGGTACGATGCTTTATTGATTCGGGCGCACAGAAGACTTATTTACGTCGCGATATAATAGAAAGTTTAAATTTGAAGCCTGTTGGCAAAGAAATCGTGTCGAATTGTCTTTTTGTCGGGATCGAAACTAAAAAGGAACTGTTATATACCTACGAGTTCACCGTAGCAAGCTTGGATAAGAAGTTTCAACGTACAATGACTGCGCGAGACAAGTCTAAGCTCTGCGGGTACGTTCCTCGTTTAAATGTAAATCATGAAATGTTCAAAGAGTTACAGAATAGTAGATTGTTAACCAAGGGATGAAAGGCATTAATTTCTACCGAGGTATTTTGGCGCTCGAACGCAGTGAGAGCGCCAATAGTCCGAGGCAGAAAGGATGCCTTTCACCCGAGTTAAACACTCTACTTTTCATTTCGAATACGAGGAAAGTAAAATGCATGTTTTTTTAAAAACATGACTATGTATACATTTTTATAGTATATGTTGAGGGTACTTTCAATTAACAATTCAAGCAAAAGAATCTTTATTTATGGAATGGAGAGTCAAATATCAGAATGGAAATTGTATAACAAATCCATTTAAACTCTAATTTCAATTGCTTATCGTAAAAAAAAATTGATTGTAATGTACTGTAATGTACTGTAATGTAATGTAATGTAATGTAATGTAATGCACAAAGTGTAATGTAGACAGCCTCTCATCGAAATCTTGACGAACTGAAAAAGTTTTAGGCTGCTGGGTGTTATTCTGGATTTTGAGGTAGCCATACTCTTTCAATGTTCACGAATTATATCTCATTCGAAAGAGTTTTTGATGCCGCTTCTTACGATACTAGACACAAAGTGTAATCTAGACAGCTTCTCATCGAAATCTTGACAAACTCTGAAAAAGTTTTAGGCTGCTGGGTGTTATTCTGGATTTTGAGGTAGCCATACTCTTTCAATGTTCACGAATTATATCTCATTTGAAAGAGTTTTTGATGCCGCTTCTTACGATACTAGACACAAAGTGTAATCTAGACAGCTTCTCATCGAAATCTTGACAAACTCTGAAAAAGTTTTAGGCTGCTGGGTGTTATTCTGGATTTTGAGGTAGCCATACTCTTTCAATGTTTACAAATTATATCTCATTTGAAAGAGTTTTTGATGCCGCTTCTTACGATACTAGACACAAAGTGTAATCTAGACAGCTTCTCATCGAAATCTTGACAAACTCTGAAAAAGTTTTAGGCTGCTGGGTGTTATTCTGGATTTTGAGGTAGCCATACTCTTTCAATGTTCACGAATTATATCTCATTTGAAAGAGTTTTTGATGCCGCTTCTTACGATACTAGACACAAAGTGTAATCTAGACAGCTTCTCATCGAAATCTTGACAAACTCTGAAAAAGTTTTAGGCTGCTGGGTGTTATTCTGGATTTTGAGGTAGCCATACTCTTTCAATGTTCACGAATTATATCTCATTTGAAAGAGTTTTTGATGCCGCTTCTTACGATACTAGACACAAAGTGTAATCTAGACAACTTCTCATCGAAATCTTGACAAACTCTGAAAAAGTTTTAGGCTGCTGGGTGTTATTCTGGATTTTGAGGTAGCCATACTCTTTCAATGTTCACGAATTATATCTCATTTGAAAGAGTTTTTGATGTCGCTTCTTACGATACTAGACACAAAGTGTAATCTAGACAGCTTCTCATCGAAATCTTGACAAACTCTGAAAAAGTTTTAGGCTGCTGGGTGTTATTCTGGATTTTGAGGTAGCCATACTCTTTCAATGTTTACGAATTATATCTCATTTGAAAGAGTTTTTGATGCCGCTTCTTACGATACTAGACACAAAGTGTAATCTAGACAGCTTCTCATCGAAATCTTGACAAACTCTGAAAAAGTTTTAGGCTGCTGGGTGTTATTCTGGATTTTGAGGTAGCCATACTCTTTCAATGTTCACGAATTATATCTCATTTGAAAGAGTTTTTGATGCCGCTTCTTACGATACTAGACACAAAGTGTAATCTAGACAGCTTCTCATCGAAATCTTGACAAACTCTGAAAAAGTTTTAGGCTGCTGGGTGTTATTCTGGATTTTGAGGTAGCCATACTCTTTCAATGTTCACGAATTATATCTCATTTGAAAGAGTTTTTGATGCCGCTTCTTACGATACTAAACACAAAGTGTAATCTAGACAGCTTCTCATCGAAATCTTGACAAACTCTGAAAATGTTTTAGGCTGCTGGGTGTTATTCTGGATTTTGAGGAAGCCATACTCTTTCAATGTTCACGAATTATACCTCATTTGAAAGAGTTTTTGATGCCGCTTCTTACGATACTAGACACAAAGTGTAATCTAGACAGCTTCTCATCGAAATCTTGACAAACTCTGAAAAAGTTTTAGGCTGCTGGGTGTTATTCTGGATTTTGAGGTAGCCATACTCTTTCAATGTTCACGACTTATACCTCATTTGAAAGAGTTTTTTATGCCGCTTCTTACGATACCAGAAGCAATGTGTAATCTGGACAGTGTCCCTAAAAATAACGAAACCATTGAAGAAACGTTGTAGGCTGCCTGTTTGTGAAGTTAGCTGCCCTATGTGTTTTGTGAATAATTTGGCCCTTTTTGGGCTTAACACTTTCAGTTGTGATAAAAAAGTCAAATTTCTTTTAAAAACATGTTGTATATGCTCTTGAAAATGCTTAATATGTGAGTGTACAGGAGGTATATAAAATGACATCTTAATTTGGTTGGATTATCTTGGGCTGCCAGCTTTAGGCTGCTAACTTCACGCCGGTAAAGTATTTTGCCATGTATTATTTGATAGACGAGATATGCTAAGCAAATCATGATAATGATGCGATTGTGTGCTTCATCTGTAATAATCTAATAAAGACCTTTTTATCAGAATTTCTATAGGGATTTCAGATGGAAACGTCGTTATTGCACTTGAAGCATAAGGACCTTTCTGTGGTGAAAAGCCACATTTATATTATATTTATGTTTTTGGTATATTGATATTGTCATATTCGTCATATAATGTTTCCACTTCATAAACAAGTATTTCCCCAAACCAATAACATAATAATAACAAAAAACCCTCAGTAGAACAAGAAGTCTGATTCCGAGCGCGGATGAATTTCCATCTCCCGGACCAACCAGTAGAAAAAATTGGCCTACTGCGAACCACGTTCGACGTCTTGCTTCCCTGTCACACTTACTTACGAATTTACAAGTGCGACAGAGAGGCAACACGTCGAACGTTTTTAGCGTTAGGCCCTCTTGTTGGTTAAAAGCGATCGGACCGGTGTTCGGTCGCAAACACAAATATTGCCTAAGCCCAACGCAGTGATTTTTTCTGCTTCTCCTTTAGTATAAAAATTCACGGCTCTAATGTCTTAGAGCACGCGCAAGTGCATGTCTACGCAGCCGGTGTGCTTTGACCTTTAATTAAATGAATAGCACTCGAAGCTTGCATTCTGTAGTCCTCAGGTTCAGCTCAGGTTAGACTCGCCCACGCTCGTACATCCAATCAGAACACATTGTCAAGAACTAAATAAAGCATTCTGTCCATTCCCATTCAAATGAATACATGGGAGACCTCAATAGGAGGCCGTACAATGCTAAATTCCAATTGCAAAAGTAATATTTGTTATATTTGTATCGATGCTTTCAGTAATGTAACAGAGATTGAGTCTGGAGGTAACAATAAGCTGATAGCGATGAAGATGGACCATAGGCTTGGTATGAAGGCATACGTACTAAAGTGAGGGCTTTTGTTACTGCAAGCCTTGTATGAAAATATGTCACTTAAGATATAAATCAATCAATATCCTGAAACGGTTTTTTTTTGTTACAAACCGACCTGTTGGCCGGTGTAAAACATTTTTTCGCAAGTCTAATTTTTTGTGTAAGTAGTTATAATAGTTATTTGTTTTACAAGGGGGCAAAGTTGTTTAACCTCTCGTGCTAATATTGATACCGGAGCAAGCGAATGATTCCAATATTGAACCACGAGCGTGGCGAGTGGCCACTTAAGGCTGGCAATTCTCTTAGCTATGTCGACAACTTTAGTTCTCCTGCGGATATCCTCATTTCTGATTCGATCACGCAGGGAAACTTCGAGCATAGCTCGCTCCATTGCTCTTTGAGTGACCTTGAGCCTTCTTATGAAGCCCATTGTGAGCGACCACGTCTCTGTTCCGTACGTCATCACTTGCAACACACACTGGTTGAAGACTTTCGTCTTAAGACACTGCGGTATATATATATATATATATATACTTATACCTAAATATAATGTGTCTCTAAAAAACTACAAATTACAATTGTATTCTAAACTGGCAACATTGAGGTGCCGCGCGAAGAGCTGTTTGTTATTTTTGATTTATTTATATAACACAATTAAACTAACTTTCCGCAGATATGAATAAACAATGGACTGTCACAAATATTTTTGCAGCAAGTAAAGGCATAAATCAGAAGTTTGCAAAACTTTCTGCCGGCAAATTTAAAATGCCCATCAGAGCGTGACATCAAAGGGCCGTTATAAATATTTATTAGTCATTACTAAAACTGTCCCAAAATACATGCTACAGCACAGAACTAATAGTTCTGTGTGCTACAGTATGTCCACGAAAAAAAGTGGTCGTGGACGATCTGGTATATCTCTTGCATGCATATTTTCAAGCAGTTTTTATTTTTAATAATTTGTGTATATAATCCATATCCATACTAATATTATAAATGCGAAAGTCTGTCTCTCTGTGTGTTCCCTCTTCACGCTTAAACCGCTGAATCGATTTAGATGAAATTTGACATAGAGATAGGTTGAGTCCCTGAGAAGGACATAGGATAGTTTTTATCCCGAAAATCTTCCCTTAAGAAAGTAAAAACCGGGGTGGAATTGAGATAATTAATGAAGTGCCTGCTATTTAATTTGTGTGCATAATATGCTCAAATTTAATGATTGCTATGAGAATTTTTCCAGGCGCTATACTTACTTTAGCTGCTGTTACTAAGTCCACGCAGTCGAAGTCGCGGGCAAAAGCTACTATATAGTCTAACAAAAATAAAATCTATTTTGTATCAATCAGAAACGTCTGCTAACGATGCTATTAAGCTTAGAAATAAATTAAAAGTAGAAAATTCACTGTAGTGATCCAGTGGTCGTGGGTTCAAAGTCCCACCCAAGACAGATAATTTTTCAACTTTTAATTTATTCCTAAGATAAAAAATAAAATCATATTTTAATGTATGGGTTTGTGTGAGTCTAACGTAATATTATGTTTGTATTTACACAATAGGTAAATCTTTTTAATGAATGTGAAAAGCATGACCACTTTTTTTTCGTGAACTGACTTTGTTTACATAATTTTCGTGAATATAATGTGTTTTTAGGGTTCCGTACCCAAAGGGTAAAAACGAGACCCTATTACTAAGACTCCGCTGTCTGTCTGTCTGTCTGTCCGTCTGCCACCAGGCTGTATCTTTCTCATGAACCGTGATAGCTAGACAGTTGAAATTTTCACAAGTGATGTATTTCTATTGCCGCTATAACAACAAATACTAAAAACAGAATAAAATAAATATTTAAGTGAGGCTCCCATACAACAAACGTGATTTTTTCCCGTTTTTTTGCGTAATGGTACGGAACCCTCCATGCGCGAGTCCGACTCGCACTTGGCTGGTTTTTTTTTTCTATGTGGGTTTTGTTAATTAAAGCGAGTGTTTATTTTTGGAGCCCACCTACATCTACCACAGCTTCTAATCTTGTTATTTATTATGTCCTGGAGGCGTAGGTAATAGGCGTATTCCGATTGTAATAACAGGTTAAGAATTTGTCAGAGTCAGAGTGATATTGTGATATTTCAGTCGAAACTGACGTCTCTGGTTGAAGAAATGTCATATTGACACTGATAGATGATCATAACCATTACAAATCTAGATAAAAAATTTAACCTGTTATTACAATCAGAATACGCCTCCTAATACGAATACGACTTTATCCACGGAAGTCGCTGACCGCGTAGAAGACGCACCGTTAATCAAATAAAAATTTAATTAAAATAGGGCTGGCGTTTACCTCTCCCAGCGTAATATCGCAGCAAAACAGAGAGGTAACGCAGCTAGCGTCATGGATTCAATGCCACAGGCGGAGGTTTTAGAAGGGGTATTCTCTTGATAACTTCTTTTTTTAGTATGTTTTAGTTTTGTTTAACACTAGCGACCCGCCCCGGCTTCGCACGGGTGCAACGCTGATGTATTATACATATAAACCGCCCTCTTGAGTCACTCTATCTAATAAAAAAACCGCATGAAAATCCGTTGCGTAGTTTAAAGATCTAAGCATACATAGGGACAGACAGACAGCAGGAAGCGACTTTGTTTTATACTATGTAATGATTATATTAGTATTTTTTTTAAGTATGTAGTTTTATTTTAAATTGAATTGTTTTATTCTCTTATATATATTTTTTCTTTAATTTTCATTTAAATGAATATGGACTCCTAACTCCATTTACTGTAATCACCCCATTCAAATAACGTGCTACTTCAAAATTCACTCAATTCAGGCGCGCGATGTTAACTTGCTCATACAAAAACACTTTGAAGCGTCCGCTAGAGATGACCGTATGACCGTATTTCTATAACCGTTTTATTTAACGATTATTTTTCAAGAAACGATTTTTGAAGTCAAACGTAAAACTTCTTTAGGCGAGACTAGATGGTAACTTAGATTTTTTTTCTGACAGAAGTAACGCTCAGTGCCAACATAGCGATAAACGTAATCGTCAAAGAAGTTTTACTTCAATCGCGCGATTCGCGCGTATAGATTATACGCACACACTTTTTTTCTGTTAGAAAGTAAAAACAAACATGGACGAATTAGCAACAATAAAGTATTTAAGATGGACTACCAGCTACATAAAAACATTATTGTTCATTGACTTGCTCGTCATTGTGTTGTTTATCCTAGTCACTGGAAAATTAAATACTTTAATCGTCCTAGTAATTTACTATTTTTCCGCTACATACCTACCTAATGCAATAAATAGACGTGGACACGTGACAGATTGACAGTTACTAGCACGATGAACTATTTTTATAAGAAAATATTAACATGAACGTCATACAAAGAAAAAAATATAGTTAAATATGTAGTCAGGAAAAAATAACTGCATGGCATTGTTAATGACAAAGTGTGTCAAATTTCTATAATAATGATATATTATATGATACTTTCCTCACGTTCGTTCCATTCGTTCTCTATAAATCGGTGCAAAGTTAGCTTGGACGGACTCTAATTATTTAACTCTCGCAATAAAACAGCAATGCAAAGAAAATATTTTTAACATTTCATCGTTCCATCAAATACAAGTATTAATATCGCAACGCGATTCCTATAGGTAACTAAATTACTTGGAAAACTGTTACTGAAAACAGTTTCTATTTCGTTACATTTCACGGAAAACGCAAAACGAGCCAGCTTTAGCATCCGCAATTTGGCTGTGTCGTTAAAATCATACGGCTATTAAATATATTATGATTGCGGCCGAATTGCGGGGAATGAGCTGCTAAATTTACGTCAGAGATTCAGAGACACGTTACAGTGTTTTTTTGAGGTAAATGCCTATTATTAATTGTTTAATATGACAATTAAATTAGGGATAGGTGTTGTATATACATAGGTATATCATTATATTGATACATGTGGGTAGCTGAGGAATGTGTGGTAGGTTGAAAATAAAAATAAATCAGTCTTGGTCTAGCTAGCTCGGTGGTTTTACTTAGATCCCTAATCCCGAATACAACATGGTGTCAGGTGTAAATAACTCAGCATATAAATCGTAAATCGGACGTTTTAGTGCCTATAGTGATGGAGGAAAATCAAGTTGCAGGGTTGGCCGCTCAGAATAGCGGCTATGCAAGTTTACAACAGCCCGCGCCGTTATGCGAAGGCGGTAATGGCAATATGGCGGACAATTGGCGTGATTGGAAAAAGACATTCGATTGGTATTTGGTAGCTTCGGGGCGCGATGGGGCATCGGGAAAGGAAAAGTGTGCGTTATTCTTACATATCATTGGTAAAAGTGGGCGTGAAATATATGAAGAATTGGACTTTGAAGAGGCCGAAAAGAACGATTTTAATGTGTTGTGCCGAAAGTTCGAATCGAGGTGTAACCCAACAAAAAACATTAACTTTGAGAGACATATGTTTTTCGAGTGTTCTCAGGGAAGTGACAAGTTTGAGAAATATTTGGCCACATTGAAAGTGAAAAGTAAATCGTGTAAATTTGGGGATCTAAGGGATAGCTTGATTTTGACTCAAATGATACGGGGGATAAAAGATGGCCAGCTGAGGGAAAGGATGCTCAGAAAGTCGGACTTGGAGTTAGGCGACGCCGCAGCATGGTGCAGGGCGGCCGAGGTGGCGAGCGAGCAGGCCGGGGCCGTGTGCGGCGCGGAGCCGCCTGCGCCGAGCGCCGCCGTCGAGCCCGTCGTGGCGCGGCCGCGGGCCGCCGCCCGGCCCGGCCCGCCGCCGCCGGCCGCCCGGCCCCGACCGACGCCCGCTGCTGCCGGTGCCGGTGCCGGTGCCGGCCGGAGCTCAAGGAGATGTTGGAATTGTAGCTACATGCATGACAACAACAGATGTCCAGCGGTGCAAGTGATATGCTTTAGGTGTAACAGGAGAGGGCATTTCGCGAGATGTTGTCGGTCGTCCGGATTTGTGAGTCATACGATGCGTGAGTTATCGTGTCAAACGACGGAGGAAATGAGCGAAGAGGAGGAGTTTATGATAAGGGGAATTGAAGTCGGAAGCGTTGACAAAAAGGACTGGTACGAGTGGATAGTCGTAAACGGAGTGCGGGTGCAGTTTAAATTGGACAGCGGTGCGGATGTGACAGTTATCTCGATAGACAGTTATGTGGCTGCCGGATTTGATAAGCAATTATTATGTAAGACGAGTACAATATTGAAAGAGGTTAGTAAACATATATTACCATTGGCAGGTTGTTTTGAAGCGGATTTAAGTTTTAATAATGCTACAATTAGAGAAAAAGTATATGTGCTAGACGCCGAGTGTGATAATTTGTTAGCGCGAGATGCTTGCGTACAATTAAGGTTGATAAAGCGTATTTATGAAATTAAAGACACTTGCATTAGTAAGATGATAGCGTCGCATAAGCACATTTTTGAGGGAATTGGGCAGTTGCCGGGGTTACATAAGTTAACAATTGATGAAACTGTCCCGCCTGTTGTTAGAGGGTCTCGGAAAATACCAATTAAATTACGGCCAAAATTACAGGAGGAGTTGCAAAGGCTTCAGCAGTTAAATATAATAGTGCCAGTTAGTGAGCCTACTGACTGGGTCTCCAATATTGTGATAGTAGAAAAAGCGGATGGAAATATTCGGCTATGTCTGGATCCGCAGCATTTAAATAAAGCGATTAAGCGAAGCCATTTCCAACTCCCCACTCTTGATGAAATAACGGCTAATATCTCGGGGGCCATGTATTTTTCGGTGTTAGATGCGAGTAAAGGGTTTTATATGTGTGTTTTAGATGAACCTAGCTCAAAACTTTGCACATTCGCGACACCGTTTGGGCGCTTCCGCTTCCTCAGGTTACCGTTCGGGGTCAGTTGTGCGTCGGAAGTTTTTCACAGTATAATGTATAAGTTATTTGCAAGGCAGGGTGTGGAGGTGTTTATCGACGATATATTAGTTTACGGAAAGACGCGAGATGAACATGATCAGCGGTTAGGGGAGGTAATGCGTGTAGCGGCCGAGTTTGGGGTTAAGTTCAATAAGAACAAGTGTGTGTTTGGTCAGGAAACTGTAAAATTTTTGGGCCACATACTTGATAGAAATGGCATTCGGATTGATCCAGATAGGGTAAAGTGTATAGATAATATGCCTATTCCGGAAGACAAAAAAGGGTTGGAACGCTTCATGGGGATGACAAATTATGTGTCTCGTTTTATTCATAATTATGCAGATAAGGTGGAGCCGTTAAGGGAGCTATTAAAAAAAGATTTAAATTTCGACTGGCATGAGGTGCACACGAAAGCATTCAAGGACCTTAAGCGGCAATTAGCACAGGCGCCTACACTCAGGTACTACTCGCCCAACGAGCCGGTGACGGTGTCGGTGGACTCGAGTTCTCGCGGGCTGGGCGCTGTGCTGCTCCAGGGCGGGCGGCCCGTGGCCTACGCCGCGCGCACGCTCACTCCCACCGAATGTAGATGGGCTCAAATAGAGAAGGAGCTCCTCGCTATCCTGTTTGGCTGCAGTAAGTTTCACCAATTTATCTATGGGCACTCTCAGGTAACGGTAGAAACGGATCATAAGCCATTGGAGGCTATTTTCAAAAAGCCGCTGAACGAGACACCGATAAGACTACAACGTATGTTATTAAAACTGCAAATATATTGCTTAAACATTTGTTATGTACCGGGGCGACTGATGTACGTGGCTGACACGTTGTCAAGGGCGACCACGGATTTAGGCGAGAGGGGCGATCAGCGAGTACAACAGGAGGTACATTTACACATAAATACTCTGGTGAGTAACCTACCATTTAGTAACACTAAAATGCAGGCAATACGAGATGCAACGAGAATTGACCAGAGTTTGTGCGAAGTAATGGAGTATTACAGAAAGGGATGGCCGCATACCAAAAGCATTGTAACTGAAAAAGCTAAGTCTTACTGGGAGGTAAGAGATGAGATCCATGTCGTGGAGGACGTAGTGTTTCGAAACGACTTGGTGATTATCCCTAGTGGTTTACGGGCTGAAATGATCAAGAAGGTACATGAAGGTCATCTCGGCATCGAGAAGTGCAAAAGACGAGCGCGCGATGTGATGTGGTGGCCGGGCATGGCGGCCGCCGTGGAGCGCGCGGTGCGCGAGTGCGAGACGTGCGCGCAGCGGCGTGCTTCCCCGCCGCGCGAGCCTCTCGCGCCGCACGCCTCGCCCGATAGGCCTTGGCAGGTGCTCGCAGCTGATATTTTTCAGGTAAAGGACAAACATTATTTGCTCGTGGTCGACTATTACTCCAAGTACGTGGAGGTGGCTACTATAGTGGATTTGAGAAGCGCGACAGTGATAGGTATTTTGAAACCTATGTTTGCACGTCACGGAATACCGCAAAGATTGGTATCAGATAACGGTTCACAATTTGTGTCGCAGGAGTTTAGAGAGTTCGCTAGGGATTGGGATTTCGATCAGGTTACTAGTTCACCGCATTATCCTCGCTCGAACGGTCTCGCGGAGCGTAATGTGCAAACTGTCAAAAATATGATTATAAAGTCACAAGAAACTAAAACTGATTTTTACGTGGCATTGTTGAATTATCGCAACACCCCAATATCGGGTGAAAAATATTCACCTGCTCAGTTATTATTTGGTAGGAGATTAAATACAAAGTTACCAGTAAAAAGCAGCTTATTGAACCCTAAAACTCCGGCGAGAAAAGAAATAGCAATCAGACGCGATATTAAGAATGACAAAACGAAGCAATATTACAATAGAGGAACTAGATCATTAAAACCATTAACAGATAATGAGCAGGTGCGTATTCGAGACCCGACCGAGATAAACGGCAGAGGGTGCTGGTTGCGCGCGCAGGTGGAGCGCGCCGCCGCCGAGCCGCGCTCCTACTGGGTGCGCACGCCGGACGGCCGCCGATACCGCCGCAACAGGCAACATATCATACCAGCGGCGCCGGCGCCGCCTACTGATAATTCTGACAATACTAATTCAGGGGCAAATATATCAAAATACTATGATGACTTGGAGGAGTGTGGCGGAGGTCAAACACCAGGACCACAGAGTTCCTGTGGGCCCCAGGCCACAGCTGATCAAGATTCCGCTTTCCGCTACACTCGTTCAGGCCGGCGAGTACGCACGCCAGATAGGTTTTATTAGTTATAATACTTAGGTAGGTATAGTATAAATTTAATATTGACGGTGAATGGTGAATCTTTGTTTTTTTATTTCAAAAAAAAAAAAAGCACTTAGGTACCTAAGTAATTTAAAAATATTGTCTTTAACTTAAGTATTTACTTATCAAGTTAAAAATGTCTACTAGTAAATAAGGATATCATAAATTGCATTGTATGTATACGACCCATTACAGTCAATAAGCTTGTGATGAACGTTAATGCAATGTAATAGGGTTTACAATGGCCTAGTGCGATTATCGCTGCATGTTAATGTTGATACATGATATTATTTTTTTGTCAAACTCAATAAAATAAGGTGTAAAAGTAATATGTAAAAGTTTATAGCAAGACAAAAGTAATATTGTTGTAACGATAGTTAAATAAATACATACGTTTAGATATTAAAAAAAAAAATACCTATATACATATATGTTCTTGTTAAATGTATTTAATAAGATAATGCTCTAGTTTAATTTTGTTTGGCTACCTATTATGAAAATATGCATGTTTGTTCATAAGGGGGAAGATGTTGTATATACATAGGTATATCATTATATTGATACATGTGGGTAGCTGAGGAATGTGTGGTAGGTTGAGAATAAAAATAAATCAGTCTTGGTCTAGCTAGCTCGGTGGTTTTACTTAGATCCCTAATCCCGAATACAACATACTTTACTTACACTTTATTATTAATATTACGAGCCTATTGTGTCCCACTGCTAGGCAAAGGCCTCCCCCCTCTTCTTCCACTCCTCCCGGTTTTGAGCTACATCTGGCCAGTCGCTCAAAAAGGAGTCCAAGTTATCCCGCCATCGCCGACGAGGTCTGCCGGATCCCCGGTTTGACTCATGGGGTACCCACTCTGTGGTTATTTTGGCCCACATGTCATTCGGCATGCGGCAGACATGACCAGCCCAGTCCCACTTTAACTTGTCCGCTTTCCGAGCTACATCTATTATTTGGGTTTTAGAGCGCAGCGTGGTGTTCCGGAACAAAATTGAAAATTATTTGCAACTCCAGAGGTGTTACATGCGCGTTACCGATCCTAACACTCGTTGAGCTCTGGCAACCTTACTCACCGGCATCAAGAACACTACACTATGAGTAGGGTCTAGAGTTATTTGGCTCTGGTTTTCTGTAAGGTGGAGGTACTTCCCCAATGGGGCTCTGCTCTGCTCTAGATCTGGAATGACATCCGTGGTGCTGTGCCCTACCACACAAAGGAAAATGACATTCGCAGTGCCCATTCCTCTCTTTTGGACGTAGTTTTAAGACATACCCGGGTCCATGTAAAGTTACGTTAAACCTACAAATAAATTAATAATGACTCAAGCGTTTAATACTTTACATCTACAGGGTATCTCTTTAAATGCTAGGTATATTTCAATAGAGATACATAAAGTTTTATAGAAACTCTGTGGGGAATACATGCATTGCTTTTCGCGAAATTATACCGCATTTTTTTTTCGAATAGCCGACGTCATTTTGAAATTGCCTACAATGGCTGAGACAGTGCCTTACAAGTTCATTGTTTTGTGAACCCACTCACACTGGGACGAAGACAATGGACAAATCACTCTCGGCAAGATTGGGACAAGCCTTAGGCTGCCTCTTACACCTGCATTATGGCACTGGCAACTGTTTTCCGCTAAGATTGCCTATTTTAGGTCAACGTAGTGGTAGCTAAACCATACTAGGAGTCCAAGTTTTATCAAAGTACCTACTTAACTGTGATAAAACTCGGACTCCTCGAATACCTATATCAATTGTCTAAACCATACCAAGATTTATTTAGATGTAAAAATATGATATTGATTTGATATGCGCTTGATTAAACTCAGTGAATATCGCTTATATCATACTCATATACCAATGAAAATGGGAGTAAAAACGTGATATAACTATAGTGTTCGTACTGAAAAAGTTAAATTTTCCTTTCATGCGAAACTTTTAACAAACAAAAACACGCAAAAAACGAAAAACGCTATGCAAATTTTAAAATATGTAGTGGTAGTGCCAATGTAGATTTAGACGAGCAATGCGACGTAAATAAATTCAATGAATTTAGAAGAAATTCTCAGGACAACGACTTCTGAATTTCCAAGAATATCTTGAATTCTGAGATGTACCCAGTGAAATGTCGCTCGTTCTGTTATATTTATACTTGGAGCATGATTCAAATTTAACAATTTGTTATGGTTTTAAACTAGTTTTGATACGAGCTTGAAGATCGCTCACGCTTATTGGTGCATCGTGCATCCGAAATGACGTAGAAGTGGTTCGTGAGATTCGCGCCAGTCACCAAGTCGCCAATCTTGACGACGATTGGTCATATCAAAACCAGTTAAAACAGTAACAAATTATTAAATCGGAATCGGGCTCCTTTTATTTAAACATGTAGTGTATATGACCTTGAAAATCGCTGAAGATGCGAAATGAAGTAAAATTCAAGCGTGAGATGTGTAATTGCGCACCCACAGAACATATTAAAGAGGTTAGAATGGCGGTCGCGCGCAGTTAGTATCAGAAGTATCGGAACCGGTGTCGCCGCTCGGTCCCCTCCACTTACGCTTACCGGTGAAAGGATAATATGCCTCCTTTAGACAGATTTGATGTGATTTAATGTCTGGCTTCTTAATCTGCATTTTACAACTCAAGACAAGAAGGCATGTTTACTTCGTTTTGAAATAATTTACCGCGGCGAGCGCTCAGAGCTCGTATGGGCTTGCGAGTGTTTGCTCATACCCGCGCGGCGACACGTACCCTGCTCGCATCGCCATTCTAACCTTATTGGGTCGTATCAAAACCAGTTCAAACCCGTAACAAATTATTAAATCTCAATCGGTCTCCTTTTATTTATATGTACTTGTCAATATCAATTGAAAAGAGAGTATGTCTGCAACTCGCGTGGGTCCTTTAAGCTGTTAATCCTTTAAGCTGTTGGGCAGATGTGATGGGAAGTTGTAAAAAGCCGCGAAATCACAGGCATGGTCAGCTTTATTTACTGATGTGGGTCGGAAACGTAATAAATTGTTGGTGAAACAACTGGTTCCGTAGCTATTGAATTTAAATTATGCATTGTGCGAAGAGCTTAGGGCTTGAAAGGGAAGAGGCATAGGTATAAATTTCCGAAACACAGGTAAAATGGAATGGAAATAAGAACACAATAATGCTGACAATTTCTCGTTAACTAGTTATAATGCTTTTTATGTTTAAAAAACGGGTTGCTTTCTATGGAAACTTTTACAGATACCAGTTTTACCAATCACTTTCAAATACTTGTATTGTATCTAAGTATAAATACGGGGTGTTTTTCAACCCATAGCTACCCTTAGCCTTAGTACGAGTAGTCAATGTTGCTCAGTATTTTGACCTAGTTATACTGACTCGCAAAATATACTGTATTCATTCAAACGTTGATTTTATAACAAAAAACATTTGTTAGTAAAACAATTCTATTATCCATCGCTGTTTCAGTATAAAAGGGTTTTTTTGTATAGCTGTAAAATGTATTGTCGCGAAAGGATATTGAAATGGAGTACAAAGTTTGCGTAAGAGTGCGAATAACATGTTCTACGTGGACTAGGTAAGTCGTAAGCATAAAATAGTTTTTTCCCCTCACTAGCTCGGAAAGTTGTCGTTTATCCTTCAATACAAGCGGGGAAAAACGCGTTTTATCCACTAGTGGGGAAAGTAAATAAATAATGACCTTGGATGGAGCGTGTTTATGTAGCTTGACAGGTAACAAAACGTAAAACGCTCATGATAATAGTTCGTTCGCTATTAATTATCATTAAATAAATGGTTTGAGAATCTAATAAAAAATACCAAATTTAGCTTTATTTAATGATTTTAAGTCATAAACCTTAAAATTCCATAAGAAACGTTTGTTTTTTTATAATGATGTTAAATATAATTCTGAACGCACAAGTTGTCGATGCAATTTCAAAACGCATCGTTGACATTTCATACATCAGAAATGTCAACATTATCAACAATTTTTTTTCTTAAAACCTTTTCTCACTGACTCGCGTAAAAATACACAACTTCCAGAGTTTACTGTTATAATATCGTAAAGAAATGAGTGATTCCAGTGATGAAGATGATCTAACGCCTGTGGATGTTGCACTTTCCTCGCTATAGTGAGGTGAAGTTGTATTTTACTTCTCGTGTGTTGAAACACTCGCTACGCTCAGGATTCTATTTTAGAACCACTCGCTTCGCTCGTGGTTCACCTATAGAATCCTTTCGCTTGCTCGTGTTTCAATTCTACACTCGCGGGTAAAATACAACTTTGCACCCTTGTATAACAAATAACTATTAAAACCTATTTTGTGTCCCACTGCTGGGCTTTTGCCCAGCCCCCCCCCCCCCCTCCCCAGCCTCCCCTTTCTTCCGCCACTCGTCATCATTGTCGTTGCCGTCGTTTTGACGAGTGACGAGTAGCAAAAGCTAGCCCCTATTCATATTACAAATGCGAAACTATTTCATAATCCCTATGAAAGACGGACTCCTAAAAAATGGAACGGCATAATCAAAACATTTGTGTTTTATTTGATACCACGCGTCCCTGACTCGTAAATGTTTATTCAGCGATATGATTCCCAACGTATTTTGATCACGATTCGGTCTCTAGTATTTATATACTTATTATAAGCGTTATTTCTAAATACTACGCAGGCAGACACGGTTTTTTTGCTTTTTCTCGGTTAGCCGCCGCAAGCCGAATCTACACTCAGCGGGCGGAACGAAGCGCCTCTTGCCCCACCCCACTAACCCGAGGTTAACCCGTTTAACCGTTAACCCAGTGTCAATTTGTACTGGTAACCATAGTAACTCCAGGTTTAACCGGCTAACCCCAGGTTAGTAAATGGTGCAAGTGGCCCTAACAGTCTCAACCTATTCACAGCTGAGCTACAGTCATAGCGCTAATTTTCAGTCACCTGCAATAATATGTAACTATTGGAAGGCCGCTAAAATATCTGACACGATCTTATTTGTAGAGTCATAAGAGCGCGTTACATATTTTTGCGGCCTTCGAAGAGTAACATATTGTTGCAAGTGACTGTACGAATCCTTTCTGCTCAGCTATTACTCGCACATTTACATTTCCTTAGTGCTTAAAGCTGTTCTAAAAGTCAATTGATGAGAGTACCGAGTCAATAGTTAGGTATCTCACGCGCGATATTTCGATATCACTACCCGTCCCAAAATACTAACATGAAGTTTCTGTGCTAATGCTACTGACTATCAATTCAGTCAATGTTTTGTCATAAACTTCACTACTGACACAAATTGTATTGAACTGAGACATGTCAAAACTTATTTACAACTTTTATAACTAGCGGATAAAAACAAGGTGATGCGATGTTATACAGTCCATGACAGCAGCTTTCGTGGGTAACATCTTTGTTGACTTTAAGATATCGGATAAATAGACACGTTCCGTAATAACAAACTCGTGTCCACGATATGAAAACTAATTTTGTTTGACTGGACCTTGGCTTTAAACTTTTAGAAAATCTCTAACCCTGAAAATAGCCTCAGAAACAAGATACAGTATCTGACAATTTTGGACATAAAGCAAATTTTTGAGTAGCAATTTCTATTTGTACCTATCATTGATGGTTCAAAAAGAAATTGCGCAAGTTATATTGTGCTTATCGCGCATGCCATGGCATGATATAGCGGTCGTTGCCGGCGTAGATCGCATTTGTTACAACACTTACAAAAGTTACAACAGTATGATAATTATGACAGGACATGTCACTTTCTGACACTGCGTTATTATTACTTCCTTTGTTCCTTGTTGTTTTTGAAGTATCAGATACACTGAAATGCCCGGAGAACTCGGGCAATTTTAAACTTGCTCTAATGTTGCCCTAAGTATTGTCTATTCCAAAATCCAAGCTAGGATAATGCAGTTTACGTGACTTTAATACTTTAATTAGTATTTTAAATGCAAAAGTAACTCTGACAGTCTTTTTGGTACCTCTTTAAGCTTAAACCGTTGAACAGATTAAGATGAAATTTGGTGTAGATGGAGATCGTTTTTATCCAAAATCATCATATCACGCAGGCAAAGGTATAGCGGGTAAAATTTAGTAGGTATGTACATTATAACCTTGTAGTACGAACCCCATTATACGAATCTCGTGTAAACCTAGCATAAGTGCATTTTTCGATCATGCGTTGTTTTTTTTATAACAGTTTTCAACGATGTCAAAACAAGCATAAAGCCCGTTACCGTTACAGCAGTAAACCTGTAGTCTATCTTGAGGTCAGTTACATTGGTTTAGAACGTTTGACTCGTAAAGCTTTAGGAATAAATGAAAGGAAAGTTCATGGTACAAGGAAGATGGATTGCATTGTTTTCCTTAATAATGGAGGATTGTACCACAATTTGGATAAATTGGTTGGATTCGACAAATCAATAAGGAACGATACGAAAATTCTAAGATTCATCTAATTCACATTGACTGCGTATTTGCCCTGCAAGTTGTAGTGTTATTTTTTCGACTCTTTTCATAAAAGTGTCCCATAGGAATTATATTACTTACTTCACACCGGGGCAGCTTCTTCAGCTTTATGTAGCTCAAGTCCGGTCGTGTATGGAGCACTGCAGCCACCTTTGGGATGGATCCGCCAAATATCAGTTAGCCGCCTTAGATTCCATAGACAAACGCGCTAGGAAACTTACTGCAGAGCCTTGAACACCGTAGAAAGGTAGCTTGTTTATCAGTATTCTACAGGATACATTTCGGGGAGTGTGCGATGGGATTACATAATCTAATCCCCCCATCTCCATTCTGCCACCGTGGGACTAGACGCGGACTTGCGTTTCACCCTTACGTCGTTACTCTGCCACTGATTCGTACTAAGCGCTATGCATCCAGCTTTATCATGCGAACGGCTAAGGAGTGGAATTCACTTCCCATATTCTATTCCCAGTCCACTATAACTTGGATCTTTTTAAATCGAGGGTCAGGTCACTTACCATCAGGTGAGATTGCGGTCAATTGCCTTTTTGTAATAAATAAAAAATGTTGCTATACTCGTATCTCGTTAACGTATCAAATAGACCCATTATATACCCTCATAATAAACTCATAAATATAATGCATAAATGCTCAGATTGTGACACAACTAACCTATCGATCTTTTACGGACCATAACTCGATACTTACAGCAACAGTAAACTATGATGACCGTTCTATCAGCCTATTAATGGACACTTACGTTCCAAATAGCTCTAGTTAAAAGCCATTGACACGCTCCGTGTAAACGGCGTCTTATGTTTTCATAGTCTAATTATTGTGCTATTACTGTTGAGCAAAGAAATTCTCCATAGTTTAACTTTTGACCAAATTGAGGCCAGAAAAAAGCGTTCCTATTTAATATTACATTTTACTTTTCCATTATGTTTTCTCACAAGACCATAGATAAGTAACGGCGTTAGTCGATTCTGAAAAGTTGGGACTTTTTAATCCTAGTATAATCATTTCTCTGAGTAGGAATAACCTAAAATGTCTCGGAATTCTGTAAAAACGCCCACCAGCAGTTTAGTAAATATAAGAATAAAAAAATCTTTGAAACGTCATAATGTTTATTGCAAAGTGTGTCTAAGTTGGTATAAGTTTCAGTTGAAAAAGATCATTTTAAGTACCTAATGAAAGAAGATTTGTTGTTCGTTTTTCTTTGCTCAGTCATTGGCTAATTAGATAAGATAAGATAAATATTCTAAGAATCAAGCGGCAAGCCAGTACGTTATGGACCAAATATAAAATAAATCATAAATATATAGTAGAGAAATATTACGAAGGTATCTATATAAGTACCAACTATCGACAAAATTTGTATTTACGTACGATGACGTAATATTTACGTAAGTAAGTATCATGTTTAAAATAACCTGCATTATATTCGGAACAATAAATGTTATCATTATCACACTTTAACAGATAGTCCATTTTACTGTTATATTTATTGTAAAAACGGCCATTCAATGTTTATGGGTCCATCAAACTGACCATTAATTTTCAGTATATTATAAAATGTGCTTTTAAATGTCTGATACGAGCCACCTGGAACATAATACAGGCATAGAATTGTAGAATTAAATATTAACGTGGAAATAGTTACTTGTGTAAACTTAGCTTTATTGTTCACAAGCACAGAAATAGGCAAATCAGATCGGTGGGTTTGCCATATTTTTGTAAAAAAATAAAAAAAAGCTGTTTTTGCCACGGATTTAGATTTTAATAAACCGGATGGAGTACACGGGCCAAAAAGTGTGTCCACATGAGAAGTCAAAGTGGGCGGTTGCATCTCTTTCTAATTAGGGTGACCATAAGTCATATGTATGTGGGATATTAGGAAAGTTGGAATGTATAGTTTGGCCAAGATCTTTTTTTATTCATGCATAGGAAGTCAGAGAGAATAGATATAGTTTTTTTCTCCTCTGTAAAACGCTTCACAAAACCTTACTTAATTTAGTGTTAGGTTTTGGTATTTTTAACGTTAACATTTATCAATTTTACTAAGGATTTATTTTTAATAGTCATATTTAATTAATTATCTATGGTTCCCACGAGCAAATAAAGTCGCTCAACGATTGATTGACGCCATCGATATCACCCGATGTCATCCACCAATCACGAGGCTCGATTCTCCCGCCATATTGGAAACGGTTCTTGGCGGGGAAGAGATCGAACTCGGTCATTCGGTCTGGATCGTTCGTTGAGTTAACTTGCTTACTCGTTGGAATAACTTGCTCACGGCTGTGGTTAGCCTAGGTTGCCTAGCCTTTTGTTATCTAGCTAAATCGATAATTATATAGTTATAAAATAATGTTGAGAGGTTTAAGTGGATACAATAAATTACATATAATAAGTGTATAAAATAAACATTCCTACTCCAATCGTTTGGAGTTTCCTTTGTTCTGGTGCCCAGTAGTTGGATCCTTCATACTTCAGAAGTGACAAGAACAGTTAAAACGTAAGTACACGCCCCAATAGTACGCTATTTTTGTGCGAAGTGTTTCAAGTGATCGTTATTTATTTGAAAGTTAACGTTAAAGTTTTAGTATGCCTAGTGATTTTATTTTAGAATCTCAATCGTCGTTATTGCTATAATATACCGTTAACAGTTTAAATTTAACAAGAGATTCCTTTGTTAATGCTGTTTAGTGTTTATATAATTTTACGATTAGAAAGTGGGTAGTATTTTTGTTCGATTACTTATTTTACTGATAGAAATCAACCCTAATGATACTACATCTTATTTATATGGCTGAATTAACAGTAGTTAAGTTATATATTAATCAGGTTCGAATCCCGGTCAACAATGGAACAAGTTAAATTGAAGTCCAGTAAACTAGCTTGAACGTTAACGCCTTCTTATACTTAATAGCATTGTTGAAGCAAAGGACTTATGCACCGTAACGACAATTCAATTTAAATTCGTATTATGATTATATGAACTGGTATTAGGTTCATCGTCTTTTTCTTAATAAATAAGATCCTTTTATTTTAAGCTTTGTGGTTTGTTTCCTACGTTTTTGGCCACAAAGGTAATAGTAGAATAGACCTACCTACTTTAAATATTCTAGGATTTTGCAGTAAAGTTTTTATGAATTAACATTAAAACACATTTTAAAACATTCAGTTCTATATGGTTATTAAATTTTGATCTTGTAATGCATTACCAGTTTAATACACATATCGTATATCTCTCAATTCTCAATTATTTACATGCATGTGTCATTTCGTTGTAAATGCGTCGTAGGTAAGCCCTCATTTAACTGAAATTATACTATAAGATTCTCAAACCCTCGGACGTGAGATTTCAGACATTATGTCAGAGCCGCCAGACCGACGAAGGCTCCTGACTCCGAGGCGAAGACATGCATACTCGGACACAAGCCGGAGCCGTAGTCGCCTGCGAAGCCGAAGCAAAAGTCACCACCTGTCGGATCGGGACATTGAACTGGGACGCGAGCGACTACTGATGCTGGAAGAAGTACGGCGCGATCGCAATCGCGTACGCGCTGCCAAAGACCTACGTGAATCACCGCGGCGCACCAGCTCACGTCAAGCGGCCAGCCGAAGCAACCCCGTCTCAGCAAGGAGCCAGGATGAGGAGCATCGAGCTGAGCGCGGATCACGGCAGCCTGACATCGAAGAACGGATTAACAGGTCATGTAGTCTTTTTATTTTCAAATAATTATTCACTCGATATATTTAAAACCTGCGAGATGGTCTGTCATTGTTGCCCGTTAACCAAAACGCACCCCAACCATTACATAAAATTGATCATAAAAATATATTGCCAAATTTTGACTTGATTTTGTCAATAAAATTGGAGGATGGATGTACGATTTAAGAAGTTGAATGAGTGCGTTTCGGTATACCTACGGGTGGGATGGGAGAACAACTTCGCATTTTGCTATGCAGAAAACTTCAGGTCTGACCAAAATATAGTATGAGAGCCTGAATACTATTTTGCCTACATGAAGTGAGTGGCAAGATTAGTTGTTGAGTTATTTCCCATGTGAACAGAATTATGGCCAGACCTTGGGGGACATGATTAGAAGGAAAAGTAGGTACAATGAGTCCATAGAGGTGTATTTACTACTATGAGCAGTCGAGTCAAGTGCATCGATGCGAGATAGTGGTCATCTACTGCGCAGCAGAGTGTATAATACATGGCATTATTTATATTATGCTATTATAGATAAGACACCCAAGTACGGGGCTTTGGCACCACATTGTTCCCATCCCGACCAGCTTTTATAGTACTTGATCAGTAGAAGGGATTATAATTAGAATAAATCGGATCGATCTAATGTTCGGATTAGGACTAGGAATTTTAATACAACACTTACAACTGCAAGGTAATGGGTCTTAGTTTCTTGCACTGCTCTAAGCCGCTGCTTAAATGTGCGCGATGTAATAAAGTTGGCCACACCATGGAGATGTGTTTCGTTAAGCCAGATGACAAAGTACTAGCAAACACTAGTGGTGCAGTGCAGAAAACTATGCGAATTAAGGACAGTAGGGACATGATGGAATCTCCAAGCTTTAAATATTATCAAGACGTTAAAGTCGATAGTGCTGAGATGAGGGCGTTCATAGATTACGGAAGCGATGCTCATTAGGGAAACAACTGCTAGTGGGTTGGATCTGTCACATGATAATATCCCTCAGATCTTGAAAGGATTTGATAATTGTTCTAGTTCAATCGGTAGGGAATCAGGGTCTTGATACGAACATTGATGGGGTAGAAGCTAAGGTACCTTTCAAGGTTGTGAATAGTAATAAATAAGGTATTCTCCTATTATTCAAAGCAGTTTCACTTTAGAACTGTTAAAACGATTTGCTAATACGGAATTTATATGAAACATTACAAAATGACGTCAGGGTCAACTCTCCTACATTTATATTTCTATCCGATTTATTAAATATAACTTGTTTTTAAAAATAACCACTATCTATGTTTTTCTAATAAATATTTGGTGCTTATTGCACACATGGTGTAAAATAACTTATTTTAAATAAAGTCAAATACCCTATTGCAATTCTCTGATGTAGGGAAGGAGTTGCCTACTTCCGAGTTTGTCGATAATAACAACGCCTTGTTGGTGTTTTACCCAGCTAGACCGATATTCATGTTCTTTCGAAAATTATGTAGCAGGAAAGCCGAACGAGCAGTATTCTATCAGCGGCGGGCCTTATCGATCGGTGAATGGACACATTAATGTACTAGTCGTACCATGTTCAGAATCTTGTCTTCTGTCGTGTAGAAGTCGTCAACGTTGTGAATCGGGTAGTAGATGTTCCGCAGGGTGAGACGCATAATAGGCATATGCTATTTAGGTGTGCCAGCTGACGTAAGAAGAAGTCTAATGGAGTTGTTAGGGAAATATCAGCATTGTTTTGTCATCTTTCTTGAGATACCTAGGCTGTGCGAGCGTCACTGAAATGAATACAAGAGCTTAATAATCAGCGTCCAGTCGTTTATTGTCCATACAGGTTGTCATACCACGAACGGGAGAAAATGCGGTCGATCGTTGAAGGTATGTTAGGCGCCGGTGTGAACGGAACGAGTGTTTGAGTGTTAGTCTATTCTGGTTTATAGGCCGGTT